>NC_053144.1:5247500-5495299 GCF_016808335.1 Panicum virgatum
ACAAAGCCTAAGCCTCGAACACGGAGTTCGAGATGCCCAATGTTGTGTTCGAGGCCGGACAGAGGCGGCTAGTATGAGTGATCCCATCGAGGGAGAGCATTGAGCCCTCGGACCCAATCGAACGGGTCCGAGACCTGCCTAGCGAACCTCTGCGAGCGCTTTATGGAACGTGTCTCCGGACCACGAGCCGACCCTCATCAAACTGGGCACGGACGTTTACTCGAACTACCCGCTAACAGCTCACCAAAACATCCATGACTCGCGGCCCGGGCATGGGTAGCATGGATCCCTTCACCCCTCCTCCTTGCGGAAAGGCAGACCGAGGGTCGTAACAGTAAGACGAGGGTTCCCCAGATCGCCCTCACACGGGCTAGGGCTCGGGGGCTTCTCGCACGCCTCGGCAAAAGCCGAACCCTCGAATATGCCGGCCACCTGTTGGCGCTCCTTAAGTATCCATTTTATCCCCTGTTTAACTTTGATAATGGCATGCATTTAATATCAAAATCACTAACCATCCTAACCTCGGCCCAATTATTGGTCGTTTTCGCGTTTGCACATATATTTTGGAGGTACTTTATTTTTGCAGGGTTTTGACCAATTTTGGAGCATGAAATGACGAGGCCCACGATCACGCGATGACACGAAGAAAGACAAAGGCCAAAGCCCGAATAAGGGACCGAAGGCCATGATGATTAGAGGCCCGTTCGTGCACATCCACCCTCCAATGAAGCCCAAAGGACAAAGCCCACAAGATAAGATCAAGATACTTTGGGGCTAAGCAAAGCAAAGAGAGATTTAAGGAAGGATTTTCCATCCTATCCTTTTGCTTGAAGAAATCTCGAAGATAACGACATCTAATGGGGTGCAATCGTGAAAGGCATAAACTCTAGAAGACTCCAGGAGACTTGGGGAGAAAGGAGGACATGAGGCGGCAAAGAAATGGGCCAGGCCGGCCGGCTTGGGTCCATTGGGCCGGCTGGCCTCGCCCCTTTTTGAGGCAGTTCGGCCTCCATTTTGACCTAGGGTTTCCTGAGCCTATTTAAAGACCCCTCCCCAAGGTTCACGCAGAGATCAATTGGGGAGACGACACCAAGGAGCAGAGAAGATAGAGGGACACCTCTCGGAGAGCCGAGGGTCGTGCTAGTTGTCTAGGGTTTGCCCTAGCCGATGTGGGAACCTTGCAAGGAAGACCACATCGGAGTTCTGGAGCTAGGATCATCAAGATCAAGGTAGGGCCCTGGTTGTGATCTTGTGATGTACAATCATTCATGGTGAAGTTATTTGTGATTCCGAATGTTTAGCGACCATGTTCTCTCTTTTGATTTCGTTCTTTTCTTTGGGTTTGCTTCATCCTAGATCTATTATTGAGATAGATCGCTTAGCGTCATCTTGTAGTCATGGTGGCTAGAGGTTCATGGCGGAACTACCAAAGGGGGTTCGACTTGCTTCAGGGTACTTTTGTCGAAAGGGGTGGCATCGTGACAGGGTGTTGCCACTGAGTAGGTGGGGTATCGAGGGATCGGATTGGAGATTTTGAGTTTAAAGATGCTTTTCATTGAGATTCACATCTATCTTACTTCACTACATCTAGTTGGGACTACAACATATGCATGATCTAGGTGATCTAGATTGGTTATCTCTAACTTTCTTTTGCTACCTTCGGTGTTTGTCGTTTTTAATAGATTAGATTCGTCTTTCACCATCTCAACACAAATGAATCTCTATGCTAGTAGATTGTTTCTTGTATCTTTGGTTCCGTGGATTGATAAATCTTGGGGGAATACTCTAAGGGAAAATCTACACGAACCGTGCGCTTGCGGTATACAAATCGGGGGCGCTAAGGAGCGTCAACAAGCTTTTCTAGCGCCGTTGCCGGGGAACCATCGATTTAAGATCTAATCTTACTTGCATTTGTAAATATTTCTTTTTCTTGATTTTTCTTTTCGACATTTTTAGATCTCTAATTTTTCTGAGCTAACTAAAAAAACGGATCTATTCCACGAAAATCAATCTAATCTAGAGTTTGCTTTATTTTTCTTTTATGTTTTAGATCTTGTATATTCATCTTTTAGATCTCGTATATATTTTTCTTTTCACTAACCCCTAACAGGAGATGGACGGGAGCCTCTCCAACAAACCCGAAAATTTTGTGGATGATCCAGAAAAAATTTACAGGCAAAGGAGACGAGAAGCACGATCAAGAAAGCCGGAACTAGTAGATCCAAAAGTTGAAGCCGACGGTTCATCGTCTTCACCTCAAGCAACTCCACCAACAAGTCCAAAGGAGGCGCCACTTCACCAAGGGATGGCACTACCGGAGCAGGAGCGTACGATCGGAGAGCTATGCACTCCGGACATTCGGGACTTGCCGATCCAAAATCTCGACAACATCGGAGTTCCGTTCGAGATCAAGACTTCAATGATAAGGATGGTGCAAAGCTCGCCCTTCACTGGAAAAGAAGACGCTAATCTACATCTTCAAGCGTTCCTCCAACTATGCCGCACCTTCGACATGCAAGGGATGACTCAAGATCAAATAAGAGCGAGGCTCTTTCCGTTCTCTCTACTTGGGAGAGCGTTGCAATGGTTTCATTCTCTACCACCGCGCACGGTGCAAAATTGGGAGTCCTTGATAAAAGAGTTCAAGATGGAGTTCTACTCGACGGGCAAGACCCAGATTCTGCGCAACAAGATTGCAACATTCGCGCAAGCCCCGACGGAGACTATTGCGGAAGCCTATGAGCGCTTCAACGACTACATCCGCGCCGTACCTCATCACAAGTTCTCAAGGGAGGATGTGTTCCAGAAGTTCTATCAAGGCCTCACTACTGCATCAAGGGGGATCATTGATGCATCGGCCGGAGGTTCTATCATTGAGTTCACGCCTACTCAAGTTTTCAAGCTATTCAAGAAGGTGGCAGACAATGATGCATGGGCATCATCGGGGCGCCTACAACCAATCCAAGCCGTGGGCGCCGCGAAGAGTGTATTGCAAGTGGAACGTGAAGAAGTGCTAGAAGGGAAGATAGACTCGCTCATGAGAAGGTTGGAGAAGATGGAAGTGGAAAAGAGAGAAGCCCAATCTATCAATTTGAAGGCGGCCGAAGCAAGGTCTACATGTGAAGAATGTGGAGAGTACGGCCATGTCCAAAAGAATTGCCCGGAGGAAGCCAAGATGCTCGACTACATGAAGAAGGGAGAATGGATTCCGCCAACCAATTTTCGCTACGGGCAAGATAGACCCCAATTTAATGCAAGCTCTTCCATTCAAAACTCGGTGCCTCTTCGTATACAATTGAAGGAGTTCATGGAGGAGAAATGCAAGATCAACAAGGACACTGTCACCAAGTTCAAGGCTATGGACAAGATCTTGGAGAACATTGATGGCAAGGTGACGGAGGTCGGGAGCGCTAACCTTCAAGTACTCAACATGATGAAGATGCTAGAAATGCAAGTAGCCCAGCTCACCGGACGCCTATCTAGCAACGAAGGAAAATTGCCCAGGCAACCTCAAAGTCCGGAGACGGCAAAGACAATTCAATCTCGCTCGGGAAAGGAGACTGAAGAACCCGAACATGTGGTGGGAGCAAGGAAGCCTAAGCCAAGAGTTGAAGTGGAGACCATCATCAAGGAGAAGGCACCTACTCCTATGCCAGAGATAGTCACCGAAGAGCCGGAGTTTGAGCTAGATGATATAGACACCAAGATTCTACCGCCAAGGCCACGATACCGCAAAGGTAAACATGAAGATGAGCAATTCAACAAATTTGTTGACATGGTACGCAGGTTGAGCATCAATATGCCGCTCTTGGACGCTCTACAAGTTCCGATGTATTCTCGCTACTTCAAAGACATCATGGGAAACAAGCGCGAGATACCGCCAAGCACTGTCAAGCTAACCGAGAAATGTAGCGCGGCAATCGCTAATGAAGCTCCTGAAAAGAAGAGGGACCCCGGATGTCCTACCATCCCGTGTTCCATTGGATCTCTTATGTTCGAAAGAGCACTTTGTGATCTCGGTGCAAGTGTGAGCGTCATGCCAAAGAATGTGTTCGAGAAGCTACGCTTACCGGAGCCGGAGCCCACCGCCATGTGCCTAGAGTTAGCAGACAATTCCGTTCGCTATCCTTTGGGAATCGCCGAAGACGTGCCCGTGAAGATTGGAGAACACTTAGTCCCCGTTGACTTTGTGATTCTCGATATGGGAGAAGGGAGCAAGGCGCCTCCCATACTTGGGAGGCCTTTCCTCAAGACAGCAAGGGCAAACATCGACGTTGGCAAGGGGGAGATAAAGTTCGACATCAATGGCACCACAAGCGAATTCAAGTTTCGTCCACGCCTCGAGGTATGCAACATGATCAATGTCAAATATGTTCCGCCTCACCGCCGTGTCACAGAGGAGAAGTCAAAGAAAGAAGAGGAGCCGAACAAGAAGGAAGCGAAGAAGGAGATAGAAGTCGTCGCGTCCATCGCGACAACGAAGATCGCTGCGCCCGTCAAGAAGAAAGCTAAAAGCCCGTCTGTGAAAACCAAAAAGACGACTAACCTAGAAGACAAACCCGCACCATGGATTGTGCGGAAGTGGGTACCCAAGACTGCAGCGCCATCACCGAGCGTTGGTCCGAAGTGAAGAAGAAGAAAGTCTAGCTATAGACTATAAACGAAGCGCTTTGCGGGAGGCAACCCGTTCGTCGAGTCAAGAATAAAGCTGCCGGGAGTTCAACCCGTTCGTCGAGTCAAGAATAAGCTGCCGGGAGGACAACCTGCGAAAGGTTTAGGTAAGTGAGTCAAGAATTTTACTACGCAAGGACATGACATACTTTTGAACAATTGGTCATTCGGTCGAACAATTTGATTTGGATTTTATTCGCTTGGTCATTTCAATGTTGTTTCTTATTTTAAACCAATGACATGACCATCCTATGATTTATTTGCCTCTTCTTGAGAAAGCCACATCCAAAATTCCATACCCATTTTTGGCGACCGTCCTGTCCATGACGGTCGGACCAAGTTGAGATAAAACACACGAGTAGAGCCGCGCTATGTTTATATTATTTAAATTCTTGATGCGTATGTTCGCACAAACATAGAGAGAATTTTCAGTTTCATTACCATAGGACTAGAATTTTCCTAACCTTAATTATTCTCTTTTTCAACATCTCTCTCTCATTTCGGCAAAAATTAGAACCTAAACCCAAGACCCACGGTTGAATTCGAGATTGTTTGCTATCAATTCATGAAAGTGAACGGTTCCGGTGCAACCAAAATTAATGTAGTCTGGAAATATTTTTCGACTTACAAATGTAAAGATGTTTCAATTCCCCTCTGATTAATCATTTAAACTCATTGCATGCTTTGAGTCAATTCTGAAATTTCGAAGTTAGAGGAGGATTAAACATCTAAGCATGATTTGGAAAGGGTTTATGTGCTTGATTAACATCTATTGATCAAAATGAGTTCATGGGAAGAAATTGTGCTCTCTACCTACCACCACATACAAATAATCCAAAGGAGGGAGCAGCCATGCATGGGAAGGACATGTGATTTTCAGCAAAGATGGCACCATGTGATGAATGATTAAGCATGGGACAAGGTGAATGACACAAAGTGAAGAAATAATGTTGCAAGTGGACATCAAAGGAAAAGAAGGAGTGGTTCACAGGATTTGGACGGTGCAAAGCATGAAAGATGTACTGGACAGAAGCAAATAATTGCACCAGGAAGCCACCAGAGAAAGATGAAGTGAAGGAGGGCCAGGAATGCCCTAGGCAGGCCGGCCTGGCCCCTTTTTAAGAGCTCTAGTGCTCCCCTTTGACAGGTACGCTCCTCATTCAATTTATTGCTTATGTTCTTCAAGTTCTTCACCCAGAAACATCAGTTAGAGCCCTGAAAAATTCGTCCACCAAAATCTACTCCAAAAATCTCCGAAAATTCGCCACAAATCCTAGTTTGCTCCACTCTTCGATATATTATTCTCCCGCCGGCAAGAAACCCCCGGTGTGTTTGTTTTTGTGTGTGTGCAGCAAGCAGTCACCATGAGTGGCATCATGAGGTTCATCACCAGGAGGAGAAGGACGCGTTCATCAACATCCGACGCATCGACAAGTTCTTCGCGGAGGCACTCGATCTCCGAGTCTCCGTGGAGCATGGAGGAAGACAACCACGCACCGAGGAGCGACATGTTGCTCCTTGGTGGGATGAGAGACCCGAGAAGCTCCTCCATGAGATTCACCGAAAGGATGCCACCTCCTCCATGGCGTTCGACAAGGTCATCCGCACAACCACCATACAAGCCCAAGAATTCAGAATATGGGTTTATTATCTTGTCGAAGGAAGAAGAAGAAATGCTCAAGTTCATGAAGAGAAGGCTGCGAGCAAATTATGATTTTGATGATGAAGCATTAGAGAAGTTGGAATTTAATCATGACATCTATCAACTCTTGGAGAACATCGGTTGGAAGTTATTTTCCGACGGTGTCACGGTAGACATGCAAGAAGACGTGGCTTTGGAGATGTTCATGACATTGGAGAAAACAACGGAAGTGGTGGATGATGAAGAAGTTCCATGTCTGAAATTTCGGCTTAAGAATGAAGAAAAAGTCATCACCTATGGAGAAATAGGGAGTTTGCTCGGATTCAAAAGTAATGCATATGAAATGGTGCAAGTTAAAGATGGAGAGCTTGATGAATTTTGGACAAATATAGCAAAAGATGTCAACCGCCAAAAGAAGAATATCAGTAATGTGACCCTCCAAATATGCCACTCTTGGTTGAGCAAAAGAATTCTCGGAAGGATGAGAGAATCGATGGTCACCGACCAAGAATTAAATTAGATGTATGCTGCATTGGTGAAGAAGCAAGTGATTGATCCCGCCTACATCATGGTTGAAAGGTGGATTTGTGAAGCATCATCCGGTACGGAGAGAAGTTGGTTCGGGGTGTTATTTCACAATGATAGCCCGAGCCATGAATCCGGGGTTATGAGTGATTCAAAAATATTATGTCCCGGGAAGAGATATTGGGATTGAACATTTGAGGCAAGGCCATTATATTGGAGGGGATGAAAAGAAGGGATTCACTATTTCTGAGATGGATATTTTCCACCCCGATCAAATGCTGAAATTATGCGCAAGAGGGAGGACTGATTGGCGAGTTGAAATTATTGGAAAAAAAGTGAAGAAATCAAAAAGAGGAAGGTTAATTGAAGGAACATCGGCATCGGCACAACAAGAAAACTTGGAAGTAGACCTTCCACCGCTAAGTTCCGCTTATTGGAGGAATGAATTTCAAGATGCATCAAGTGAACAAGGATACCCGCAAGGATGGACGAGTCAATGGGAAGGGAACCAAGATCAAGCATGGGGGCATGCTGTGGCGGCGCCCCCACCATTTAGCAACTACGGCTACCCACCCCCATCATACCAAGGAGAGATGCCCGACCCGTCATTTGGAGCACAATTTTTTGACCTCCCTCAACCGGAACAAGGAATGAGAATCATGGGTGCCTATACAAGAAGAAACATGGAAGACATAGACGCCATCCGGAGGCACACAAGCCAACTAGAAGATGGAACCGCGGGAATTGTATATCAAATGGGACTTGTAGGCCTGGCGCCACCGGAACAATTTAATGGAGGAGCATTTCAGCAGTATTATTACCAAGGATACAACGCAAGAGCCAATCAAGGAGAGTGATCGACGACAAGACCATGAATAAAGTGCTCGCACGTGTGGTTTAGATTTTTCTATTTCTTTTCATTTATTTTTAGCATGTGTGCAAGCTTGTGTGTGCGTAGCAATTTTCTATTTTATTTATTTTTCAGCATGTGTGCAATTTGCTTTCTTTTGTTTTCATCACCATGATAAATAAATGCATCACCCATGCTTTAAAGTTATGGTTAGTAATGATGATAGAAAGTTTATGCCATGATAAAATATGATGATCGTTGCCGCCTTGTCTACTTTCTTGTGCTTAGTTTATGCATGATTAAACTAATGCTCTCTAACATGATCTGAAAATTAATTAAATACCGGCTAATTCAATTGTGGAGGTTATGATAAATTAAGACCATATCTTTTATTCTTGCTCTCTTACTTAAGCTTGTCAAGGAAAATTTAATTTGGATTTAATTTTGAGCTAACCTTGTCAATGATACCTTTTGCAATTGTTCTACCCTTCTACAAGCCTAAATGATATATCATAACAACCATAGAGCAAGAATTATTTTCAGGTGAATTAATTCAGGATTTATCTTCTTTGGTACGAGACTAAGAAGCTGACCATTCCGTATTTTTGCGTACCTCTCTTTTGCTAGCCATTCTATCCATGCATTGTGAGTTTCTATACCGGGAACATCGCAAACCTCGCTGGATATCCACCCTTAACCAAAAATATCTTTTTTGTGAAACACCTCCTTGACCACAACCTATATATTGAGTATATATTTTTATTTCGACGGCAAAACAGTGGAATCAAGAGCAAAATTCAGTAAAACATAAGCTTGGGAAGCATCAAAGAGTTCGCAGAAGAAAAATCCGAAGAAGTGGAGGCCTACAGGCAGTAGGCCTGCCGGCCTGCCCCTTTTCCTCCTCTGTTGGCTTCAATCTTTCACGAGGAGATGCTCCCTTGAATTCCAAAGTTAAGTCCAGAGAATTGATAAAGGTTTTGAGCACTCACTCCATCAAGTTATCATCACTTCATTGCTTGAGGACAAGCAAATGTTCAAGCATGGGGAGGGGTGGTGGAGTAAGTGCATTGTGTTGCCAACGGTTCTGAGGAGCAAAAAGAAAAAAAGAAAGAAAAAACAAAAAAAGGAGAGAAAAAAAGAAAAAAATGAATGATGATGAAAAGCTCCTCGGTTCCTTTAGCTTCATTAAACTCCAGGTACTTTGAAGATTATTCTATACTCAATTATTCCAACCATGTGCAATCCGATAACAAGGACTTTAGTTGTGCCTTGGGATCAACCGTTGCCATTTGCACATGTCCACCATCTAAAGTGTGTGTTCCATTCTCTCCCTCTCCATAAAGAAATTATTTTCCAATGGTCTTTTTGATGAGTCTCGGTAAATCCATAAGAAGTATTTCTTGTTTTGATAATATCTTAATTATAATATCTTTTGTTAGGACTAACCTTTCTAGAGCTCCAGATAAAGCCTCACACATACATATGAGAGAAAGAAAGGAGAAAGTTCTAGCAAGTTTGAGAGACAAGATGAGATGAGAGTTTCCATGAACAAATTGCAATGAGGTTTAAATTATTGATCTTGGTTTAGCATTACTTATGGAACTTACTTTCTTCTGAGACTTGTTTAATTTTGAGAGCATGTGCTTAATAATTGTGGGGAAGCATTTAACTTGTATCTACCTTCCACATTGAAAAATCTGGTTACAACTTGAACTATTAACTGCAAAATATTTTGGGAGCATTGTGTTTTCTCGTGTATGATCAAGTGCAGGGATTGGACACTGAAAGGCAACGCTGATTTTTATCAAAGACTTACTCGAGGATGAGCAAGGTTTAAGCATGGAGGGAATGTTGGCGCTCCTTAAGTATCTATTTTATCCCCTGTTTAACTTTGATAATGGCATGAATTTAATATCAAAATCACTAACCATCCTAACCTCGGCCCAATTATTGGTCGTTTTCGCGTTTGCACATATATTTTGGAGGTACTTCGGTTTTGCAGGTTTTTGACCAATTTTGGAACATGAAATGACAAGGCCCACGATCACGCGATGACACGAAGAAAGACAAAGGCCAAAGCCTGAATAAAGGACCGAAGGCCATGATGATTAGAGGCCCGTTCGTGCACATCCACCCTCCAATGAAGCCCAAAGGACAAAGTCCACAAGATAAGGTCAAGATACTTCGGGGCTAAGCAAAGCAAAGAGAGATACTTCGGGTTCGACTTGCTTCAGGGTACTTTTGTCGAAAGGGGTGGCGTCGTGACAGGGCGTTGCCACTGAGTAGGTGGGGTATCGAGGGATTGGATTGGAGATTTTGAGTTTAAAGATGTTTTTCATTGAGATTCACATCTATCTTAATTCACTACATCTAGTTGGGACTACAACATATGCATGATCTAGGTGATCTAGATTGGTTATCTCTAACTTTCTCTTGCTACCTTCGGTGTTTGTCGTTTTTAATAGATTAGATTCGTTTTTCACCATCTCAACACAAATGAATCTCTGTGCTAGTAGATTGTTTCTTGTATCTTTGGTTTCGTGGATTGATAAACCTTGGGGGAATACTCTAAGGGAAAAGCTACACGAACTGTGCGCTTGCGGTATACAAATCCGGGGTGCTAAGGAGCGTCAACACCACCGCCCGCGCGGTGAAGTCCTGCGTGTCGGATATGCCCCCTTGCGCGCTCAGTGAGTTGTTTGAATTGGTTCGCAAGGGACAAAGGTCGCCCTACCAGCTGAAAGGAATGCCGATGCCGGCTAACATAATGCCGAGGCCGGCTGAAATGAATGCTGTGTGGCCCTGATACCCCACCAACCATACAAACATTATGTTCACAGCCCTTGGACGAGTGTCTCCACTCCTCCAAGGCCTCGGGGGCCACACCCGCGGGTGCGCTGACGCGCCCCCTCGGAAAAAAACTTCACAAATTCGAGGGACAAAACCCCAAGTAATCAATCAAAAAAGCAAGCCACGCCAAAGGAGTAAAGACTTCATTGCTTTTTGTGAACAGAGGTTACAAAGGATTACCGGCTCGAAGCCGTCAAAAGGTACAAACGCATTGCCACCTATGTGGCAATCTTTTGTCTTGGGGAGGAGCGGCCTCCTATAAAGGAAACCAAGTCCTTGGCCGACATTTTGGCCGGGCTACGAGGAAAGCACGAGAAGCAATCTCCGGACCGCGCAGGTTCGAAGGGATGCCCTTCTCGCAAGCTTTCTTCTGGCTTCTCCTCCACCAAAGACCGTGCGGGGGATCAAGCTGGCAGACAGCACCCTCAACACCATCTCTCCGAGAACAACCTTGTCGCCGACGGGGACGGTTCGAAGAACGGCGATCGAACCTGACGACATCACCACGCCCGAGACGCCTTGCCATCCCTACAGGCTGGGGGACATCACAGAAGCAGACCCACCACGGGCTCGATGTTCTTCTGCTAATCCCACTGAAGCTGAGGGATGGTAAGCACGCCCTCTCTAGCTATCGCCTACCACTCGCAACATTCTTCTAGCCTCAAGACCTAAGAAAACCAAACCTCCCAGTCCGGGGGTCGGCCACGGAAGAGGGGAGGAAACATTACAAAACTTAGGCAAGGCTAGAAGCAAGAGCAGGGAAAGTTGGAGAGGGAAGAGAGTCCCAGGACCCCTATTTATAGCCACATCGGGCGCTAAGCCTTAGCCTATCGCAAGGGCAAGGTTTGGGTCACCCGTGACAGTGCGACACCCCACGAACGAAAGATGCCCTCGGTTACCGTGCCGAGACATGACTGGGCAGGACAAAGCCGAGCCCCCGGACGCTAGGCAGCGCAGCATCGACGCTGGCCGACTACCCTCGAACGACGCGCCGCGATGCGACTAGACGAGGGAGAGCTGAGACCCTACGCGCCAGATAGCACAATGCCAGCGCTGGTCGGAAAACCAGCGAGCGCCATCATGGCGCTGGCCCCCGGAATGTTTTTTCTGCAAGCGCACTACCCCAACGCGCGAGTCGTCACATCACGCAGGCAGGCGCTCAGACGCGCCCAGCGGAAGCGCCGTGCCAATCGATCACATCAAGGAGTAAAATCGCCAAAATCACCCTCTGGCAGAGTCTCTGATTCGACCAAAGGCTCGGGGGGCTACTGTCGGGTACCATGATTATGGGGCACCCAAACCCGGGACTAAGATACCCTCAACAAGCGCAAAGCAAGATTAGACACCTGGCCCGAATCCTTCTCTAAAGCGGCGCCGACGTCTAGACTCGGATGCCCAGTGCCTCTTCGGAGGCGGGAAGCCCAAGTACACACTCGGCTCATGACCCAGCACCACGGTACGGCCCCACTGAGGCCTCGCTAGCCGTGGCGCAATCTCCGCCTCGCTCGAGGGCTCCCTGCCAAGACCCCTCGGCACGCAGGCAATCTCCGTCTCGCTCGAGGCTCCCCCAGCCGAGCCCTCCGTGGACCCTCGACACGGGCGCAATCTCCGCGGCTGCGGCCCAACCACCTGACGGGTCGGAACACATTTACTCGCCAACCACTGCACAGCATGGGGTGGGAGTCATATGGTGTCAGTCGGCGTCAGCTGGCGTCGGCCTCCATGCCACACAACAGACGTGACCGGCGTCTCCTCAACTTGCGCCCGCCACTGTGCTGTTATTCCCTGCGCGGGGTAGGTCTGCGGCGTTCTGTGCGGACTTGCCTGACACCTCCCACCACTGTGCCGTCTACTCTTGTACTTTTCTCCTCTCTGCAGGACCCTCGGCCAGCATGGGCAACAACCCTCAGACACCGTACGATCCTTGACCAGGGCAAGACTGTGGACAGCAACACCCTCGGTGCCCTACCTCATCCGACGTAAGGCTCCGTGCACCGCTACAGCCATCACCACGCCGCCGACTGGTGCTACAGGATGTAGGCACGCTCTGAGCACAGTCAAAGGGCTCGCAAGGACGACGACCATGCCCGACGCCCTGCTCCACGACGCCCAGTAACAGGGAAGACCAACTGTTCTCCCCATCACTGGGGGGAGAAGAGTAATCTCGTAGATATCCGACATATGTAATCTTCCCCTCCTTGGACTATAAAAGGAGGAGGAAGGTGTCCGCACATGGGGACGGACGAATAACAACGACAAGAACGCACGTACTCATTCCACTGATATTGGCACTTGCCTTAATCACCCCTAGCACATCCAGGGAATTGGGAGCTCCTCTCCCTCTCTCGCTCAAGCTTGTATCCCCTACAAGCACATGGTGCAAGTAATACAGTGGCTCCCTTTCTGCTGGACGTACGGCCTCTTTGGCCGGAACTAGAATAAACCCGGTGTCATTGTATTTCTCTTGCATCAACCATCTGGAGACAGAAACGCGCAGCACATTTACTAGTTGGTGCTAGACCGCGAGGTCGGACACCGACAATATATGAGTACATTACTCATCAGTTAGCTGAGCTCCAACAACTTTTGACGAAACTATGGGCTCCAACCTCGATATGGGTGCGTGGTTGTATTTTCTAAATTTATTTAAAGAAATGGCGTGCTTGTTGATATGGAGGTGTCCGTAGTGACTTCTTAAGATATATGAGTTCAGTTCTTAATAGTGTTTATACAAGTAGAGTGTGCGTGTATGTATTCTTCAAAGTGAGTGTATGCATTGGTTAAAAAAATAACCAAGACGTTGACGTGGTCACTTGGCATCAATGGGACTAATTTTACTACCTTCTGGCAAATGGGTAGAGCATGCCAAACATTATGTTACGAAAATGCTGGTTACATCAAAATGAAATCCCTCCTGGCAAGTAGTTTCTTTGCACGCATTGGATGAAGAAACGAGCAAACTACAAACATTGTAGCCAGTACTCCATCCTCTGGCTGTGAGACCAGCTAATCACTTTTATAAGATTGTAGGGTTACGTTCTTGGTCCAAATCAGTAGGAATGGTACCTATGAATGGCAGTGGAATGTTCCTGAGATAGTCAGCCAATATATATTTTTTAAAAAATATCCTCTATGATTGGTCTCCATCTATCGAATTACTTATTCTTTCTGAACGTCTACACGCAGCCCTGCCTGACTAGGATAAATGTGCCGGTCAAAATGCTGCGTGGATTAAAAGACACCAACAAGCCAACAACCGGAAGGGACTTTTTCTGGACTTGTCTTTAGAACCCTAATCTTCCTCCATCCGTCCACGAATGCGAGGAATTCTAGAATTTTTAGGACAGTTTGGCAAAAAGAGTAAATTCGTATGCACCCATTAATCAAGTAAGGTCATATTTGGCATAGCTTCAGCTTTTTTTGAAACAGCTGGTGAAGCAGTTTTTTCAGTGAAGCAGTTTCTCTGATGAAGTTGAAGCTATTTTGAAAAACATTTGGCAAAATTGCTTCTTCTTGGTGAAGCCGGGTGAAGCCGCGTTTTTTGATTTCACCGTGCCAGTGGAAACACATGGGGTTGCTTTATGGATGACTTCAAGCTTGAAACTAGTTCGAAAAAGACTATTTGGCATAGCTTCATGTGAAGCCACTTCTGAAGCTGTCCCAAAAACTAGCGAAATAGGGCCAAAGTCCTTACGTTGATGTCTACTTTTAGATCCGGCACCTGTACCTGCTGGCAGAATCGAGCTCGCGCGCGGCTCTCTTTTTAAATAAAGAAATTGCAAAACAAAAAAAGGAGAGTAAGGCTCATAATTAGGCTTACGAGGACGCTGAATCCCGAGACGTTGGTGAGCGAGTTGGCGATGGCGGCGCCGGCGAGCGGCACCTCCCCGAGGTGGCCCACCATGACGGTGGAGATGAGCTGCATCATGAGCTGCAGCAGCGCCACCGCGATCATGGGCGCCGCCAGCGCCGCCAGCCGGCCGGCCTCCGCCGTCGCCTCGGCCCACCGTCCTTCCGAGGCGGCGCTGCTACGACGCCACCACCAGAGCTTCCCTCCATGGTCATGAGCCCTCGCCGCCTCCTCCTCCTCCTCCGACTTGCCCCGCGTGTGTGGGAGCAGCGGCGCCTCGGAGGATCCCATCAGTTATTGCGATGGTGTTGTTTGGGGGTGGATGGAATCGTGGAGGCGATCAATGGGCTCATAAGGGTTTATATACAGAGGCCCTGTTTTTGTTTTACATGTAAACGCAATTTTTTTTGAGAATCTTGCTAATTTAAAGTACTAAATGAAGTCTATTTATAAAACTTTTTGCACAGATGGGTTGTAAATCGCGAGACGAATCTAATGATGCTAATTAATCCATGAGTAATCAATAATTAGCGGATGGTTACTGTAGCATCACTATTGCAAATCATGGATTAAGTAGACTCATTAGATTCGTCTCGCGATTTACAGCCCAACTATGCAAAAAGTTTTGTAAATAGACTTCATTTAGTACTTCAAAGTAAGATTCCTTCGCAAAATTTTACGTTTACGGTTTTTTTGTGTTTACGGGGTGGGAACTAAACAGGGCCAGATTAAAGAAATAGGGGAGGGGTTTAGCTGGGGGACGCCGTGCAAAATGGAACACGGAAGCTGCTGAGCTGCTTACCAATTTACACCTCTGCACCGATCGAATAAAGAGAATTTACACCTCTGCACCGATTGACAGGTGCGGAGCTGTAAAGTCTGTCCTACACGGGCTAACCAATTTACTCCCTCCCTTAGTTTAGAAAATTTCAGAAACACATTACTAATTTCAGATACACATTACTAGTAGTGAAAAATAATCTAGAATTAGCTGAGCTACACGGCAATGCATCAAACATTATAACCAGGCGATCAAAATAGTCAGTTCACTTGACATCATTTGGACCAATCTACTATTCCTTGAAAATAGAGCTAAGATGACCTACACTTTGGGATTAACAGTAGCTACAGTTGCCAAAAGTTTATCATGCCAAACATTACTGAAAAAGGCACTATCTATTGCTCACTCGTGTGTTTTGGAGCATCTTGCCACTTGATTCTTTTTCTTCTAAATCAGCGTACAATTACACGTTCCTTTGGTTCAACAGCTTGGCTTCATCTACACGTCCTGCCTCGTTCAAACGGGCCTGCCATCCTAGCCATGGCGTGGACGCGTGGTATAGAGTTTCACTAGGCTTTCGCACTACCGGCGGACGCAGCAGTCACCGCCACCACCACCTCCTGTCATCGCCATGATTTGCCATTGCGAGAATCCAATCTACAAGCTAGTCGATCGCCATCGCGGATCCAAGCGAAGCAGAACAAGATCGACAGAAGACACAACCATGCAACGGTCGAGCGCCCATGATATCGAGGAAGGACCTGCAGTATACCCCAAGAAGAGATGGCTACGTTTTGGTCCAAACCATTAGGATTTAGTCTAAACTTTATTCAAACTGAAGCCCAATAATGGGAATGTTACGACCTAATTTAACCTAGATCGATTCGAATGGGTAGTAGACCGCAGCAACCTCGATTCCCAGAATCGCACTCCCGTCTCTCACCGGGTTCGGCCCCAATAAAATTTCAGTTGACTCTCACGCATGGAGCTACAAAAGGACTGCGACGCGCCCGTCGCCTACGGAGCCTTGGAAGTTCCGGTGATCTCTCGAAGGACGCGATCTTCGTATCTGTGTGTAGTTGTAGATTTGATTGTACACGTGTGGTGTGAGTGTGGTGTGCGTGTATGTAGGGTGGTGCGTGCGTGCGTGTATGAACAGATACTACAGCTGTACTCAGATGAGAGACGTAAAAAAAAAACCACCATGCCCCGTGTTCCTTTTGGCTGGGACACCTAATCCCAGCCAGCACTGACCAGGTCCACGACGACGGGATTAGAAGGAGGTGTGTGTAGACAGATGGTAGGTCTTAATTCCAGACTCGCTGATGGCTTTATTTGGTGTTTGGTAAGTTCCTCAAAACTGAACGCCGCGCCCCGGATTTATCTCATGATCTGGGGAGATTTTGCGGCCCGCACGCTTCGTTTTCCAGCCGGCGGGCTCATGCATATGCTACTCACCAGATCAGGTCGAAGTATGCGTGCCCTTTAGCAAATGCCACACCAAACTGGTCTGGGATTCGGCGCATCCAGGCTACTTTGACTCACCCACGGACGGAAGGGCACGCGTGGAAAACGTGGATGAGGTGGGTTTGGTGTCAGGTCCTGCATTTGCATGCCGTCTTGGTGGTGTCAAGGTTGACTGGCAGACTGATTGGCGATCAGAGCCATGCATGCATGCTCAATATTGTTTATCCAACTTTGTCATCTTTCGCAAACCTATCAAAACCGGCTGCGGCACCTGCACGCATGCGCCAACATTGTTTACCCAACTTTGTGATCTTTCGCAAACCTATCAAACCGCGCGCTAAAAGGCCAAGCCGAGATTTTCTAGAATTATTATTGTTTGTTCCTCTCATATAGCATGTATATATACCGTATAATACACCGGTGAAGAATTTTCAACTGTGCGGCCTGAACTTGTAGCGTTGAAAGGCAATGAATTAAGTCTGAAGTCTGAACTTGTAACAAGTTTTCCAGACGTGAATACGCGATGGTGCCCTAACAGCTCAGGCCCCAGCTTGTGAAATATCACCACGTTGAAGTTTATATTGGAGTGGTAAAAAGCCGGCTGATTTCAGCTTATTTAATAGTATTCCGTGAGAGAAAATAAGTCGTAAGCTGAAATAAGTCTAAAGCGGTAAAAAGCTGGCTGATTTCAGCTTATTTAATAGTATTCCGTGAGAGAAAATAAGTCGTAAGCTGAAATAAGTCTAAAGCAGACAAGCAGAACAGATAGAATTTTTTTTCCGTGTTGCTTATATTCCGTTCCGTGTGGCCGTTGGAACTCTTCAAAAGAAGCTGCAAATGCGGATGTTCATTCTAAGAACGCTTTTCTTTTTCTTTTTTTTTGAAAAAGATGACCGCTTTTCGCTTGTGGCAAATGTAAACTTTAGTTAGTTCTTTTTTCCGTCTATGCATGGCTAAGTTTCACTTTCACCCTTTTACACGAGTAGTAATTGGAGTGGGCACAGTTACACAAACAGTTATGGATTTAAATCAGCACGGCTACGCCCCGACGTCCGATCAGTATTTTTCATCGGATGGTCCACTATACTATTGATAAACAACAGTTGTAACATCAGAAATGGCAATATTAAAAATATGTATATAAATGACTCTATATCTGATTTGAGAATGGAAAATTCCCACTACAACATTAACATCATGTTTAATGCAACATCCACTATGCAACATAAAGAGATAATAATTGCAATATCGGCACTTGTCTCTTAAAACATGTGTTGGAGCATCTGATTGGATGTCCTAATCCTAGCATTAATTACCGTTTTAGTATATAATATGTATAGTTCTTAAAAGTCATGAAAAAGCAGACAGCCAGGGCATATACACACACACGAAATAAATAGGTTGATCTTTTTTTCGAGGAAAATATATACATAGGTTGATCTTGATCATCATTCATCATAAAGGTTATCATGGCTTGGAGCAAAGAAGACAACGAGCAGCTTCGAAGGAGCCAACGACGGTGTCGCCAGTCAGACTGTTGCAGACGCGCCGCTCGGGGCCGCGCATCTCTGCCCGGACGCAGCCTCCTGCCGCTGGCGGAGGACGACGGCGGCCGCCGAGCGCGGCCAGGGGCTCGAACGTCTCCAGGAGGCCGGCGTCGAACCGCAAGTGGTTCCGCCGGAGCGCCTGCTGCGCGACACGAGGATCGGAGCAGGACTCGCGGTGCAAGTAGGAGAAGCAGCCGAGGAGGAGGGTCGGGTCGAAGCCGGCGCGGTGGGCGATGGCGTGGCGGAAGTCCGGGCCGGCGATGGCGCGGCGGATGGGTTTGGAGGCGGCGGCGCAGCGGACGACAGTGGCCACGTCCGAGAGTGCCAGGATCTCGAGGAGCGCGCGGGTCGACCGGGATGGGCGGCGGCGGCGGCAGTTGTTATGTCGCCGCGGGCTTTGTCCCGCCGCCTGATGGGCACTCACGCCGGCGCTTGGCCGTCGCCATGGCCGTCCGTCTCCCGTTCGGTCTGGTCGTCTGCGTGTGCAAAGATTGCTCGGATTTGCTGGTAAGGAGATCGACCCGCACACCGGCACACGCAATCGAGATCCCGGGTTGGATACCACCGGCAGACGCGCGGCCGGGCCAAAGCAGAGCGGGCATCGACCGAGCGCCAGCGAGTTCGCGCACGCAAAAACGGCCACCGTACAATTTCATCCTGCGCGACAATGGAACTTGAGCAGTAGAAAGCTCACGCTGGTGGCGGCGAGGTGCGAGCCGTCGGCCCCACGGACGCTTGCACAGACCAGGAGCTCGCCAGGGTCTTCTCGAAGGAAGCGACGACGAGTCGAAGTTCCCCGCGTCCTCAACCGACGAGCTCGCGGACGTGCTCCACCACGCCGGCCACCACCAGGGCACTGCCTGATGACGAGGACGGCCGATTCCTCCTAGAGCAATCCCTTCCGATCTTTTTTATTTTTAAAGAAACCGCCCTATCTGGACCGTACAACTCCTATCAAACGGTTGTGAAGACCTAGGGGGTGGACGGTATTTCCCCGGGTCGGCGGCATTTGCGAGCCGCTCGGCCGTTGGCTTCGCTTTCCCTCTCCTTCCATCTCCGTCGTGCAAGCAACGTGGACGCCTGTTTCCTGCTCGGAGTTGCGAACCGCAGCAGGCGTCCCCAGAACTCCGGCCTCCGCTTGCGCTTCGACTAGCTAGCTCGACGGAGCGCCGCCGGGTTCCGACCAGACCATCGCTTAGTTGAGAGTTCATCTCCTTCCTCCTGAACGCTGGGCCCCCGTGAAGCCTCAAGCCTCTGCTTGCATAGGCCATGAATTGAACACCAAGCCAAGCGCAACCCGCAGCAATTCGAGGTGCGAGCCGTCGATCGGCCCCATGGACGCCTGCACGGACCAGAGCTCGCGACGGCGTGAGGGCGCTGTTCTCGACGGAAGCGGCGGCGAATCGAAGTTTGCCGCGTCCTCGACCGGCGAGCCCGCGGGCGTGCTCCACTGCGCTGGCCTGGACCTCCGGCCTCCGGCATGGGGGGCTAGCGCCATGCCGGCCGGCATGCCATCCAGCTCCCGCGTGGGCCTGAGTCCTGACAAGAACGACCGAGTCCTTCCATCCTCCGAGGGGACACGCACTCGATCTATACCGTACGAGTCTGATCTAACGGTCTAAAAGACGCGGACGGTATTTGAAATACCGTCCACCTCGGTTGGTTCCGGCCCTGAGCCTGTGCGCGAACACCGAGCACCCCGCGTTCACAGCACGCTCGGGCTCGCCGGAGCGTTCCGGCTAGCGCCCACGCCGTACATGCGACCAGACACCTGTCCCCTGCTCGGCGCTGCGAACCACGGCGGGACGCTGCCTCCGCTCTGCGCCTCGGCTAGCTCGACGGTATCGTTCTCGGACTTTTGATGTCGCCGAGGAAGTGGGAGCCGAGCAGAGCCGGATGCTCGGAGCCCGGCGCGTTGCCGCATGCCGCAGCGGCCAGCGGGCGGATGGCTGACCTCGACGCCGCCGGCGGCGGCGCTGGTCGCGAGGTTTAGAGGCAATCTTGCCGCTGCGTCTTCCAAGATCAGCTAGCTTTCTCTTGCAGGTTGCAACCAGCGGCTACCTAGCGCATTCTAGCCGGGGCGCTCCGGAGCGTGCGGAATGGCATCCGCGAGCCGGCGCCTCGAGCACGGCCTTGTCCGCCGAGGGCGTCGGCGATGCTTGTCGAAGCCTCGCCGGCGTCCCGAATCCGGAGATCAGTGACGAAGCCGTCTGCTAGCGTGGTCGGTGTTCTACGGCGGTGTAGGAGGCGGGTGAGCGAGCGGGCTGGCCGGCAGGAAAGGAGAAGCGGCCTGGGTCGGGGGTGGACGGTATTTCATTTACCGTCCACCCCTTGGGTCCCCGACAGCCGTCAGATCGCGCACGTAGGGCCCAGATTTTATGGGATTTCGCTTTGACTTGGTCGTTCTCCTGCCTGGCTGCCTGGACGGCATGGATCGCGTCCATGGCGCGGCGGTAGCGACGGCGCTGCTGGATGTCGCCGCGCCGGCGGTCTCTCTGCCGGCTTCTGGGCTCCGACGGCGTCTGTATTTCCAACCGAGGAATTAGAGCAGCGTGTTGTGTTGGAAATATTTCAGTTAAGATATTGTGATCTTCACTATTAAGGAAGCGTTTAAACCATCTAAACGCGATTAAGGAAACCTAATGATAAAACCCTAATGGGCTGTGATCAGCAGGCCCATTAGGCCCGTTTCCAGAGGCTGGCCCCCAGCCCCACAGTGCCTATAAATATAAGGTCGTGGTTAGCACCTTAATCACCCCATTCATCTCAATCTAAAACCCTAGCCACCGCTAGTCTGATCGCTGAAGGCACTGGAGGGGTTTGGAAGGCCAAGCACTCCCGTTTGGCGCCCGGAGGACGCCGATTTGCCGCTGCGTCTTCTACACCGACAAGAACGCCTACTTCCTCTACGGATCAGGCGTAAATGGCTGCTGCAACTGCTAACGCTGGTATAATGTTTACCAATTTATTCCGCATTAGATTGATTTGTCATGAACTAGGTTATGTTAAGATCTTGGGTTATTAGCCTCTAATGTTTAAGCCTGGCTAATTCTAACAATCGGTATCATGAGCCATCTTAACCTAGTCATGCACGGTCAATTTTGAGCCATGTTTATGCCTCTGATTTTCGTCGGTTTAAGATGCAATTAGATCCTGCATAATGGCTTTTATGTGTTAATCATGCGTGATTAGATCTAAATCATGGTTAATTAAGTTTCTGATCACGAGATTAGATCTAATCTAATTCGGTTTAGGTCAAGTTTAAGATTAATCTTGATCTGTTAATGCTAAGTGTCTCGGATTAAATGCAATCATGCCTGACTAATGAATCAGTTTAAGTTAATGTCATGATTAAATCAAGTAATTAAGGTTAGGGTTTAAGTTTGCTGACTGTTTTTTTCCCCAATTTATGCCTCTGTTAAGTTAACTTCCGCGAAATTAGATCCAAATCCATGAAATTGATGAATCAGTAAGCATTAAGAAGGAGGGGAAAACACAATTTTCAGATCGGATTATGAAATCCCCAAATCCCGTGATGAACCCTAACCCTAACCCTAACCCTAAGATTGAATCTTACCTGGTGACCATGAGTTGGTTCACTGAGAATAAGCAAGCACCATCACGGCGCATCAAGAAATCTCACGGCTGAGGCACCGGTCGGCGCTCATGGCGCGGGGCCCGCACAGAACTGCACTCCAAGGCGGCGGCCGGCGCTTGCGGCCGGGGTAGGCGCGCTGCCGGGCCCGCGCATGAGCACACGCGGCCGACGGCCCGCACACGCGCTCCTAGCGGTGCGCAGGGCGGCCACCAGGCGGTCGCGTGGCACGCGGCCCTGGGCGGCGAACCGAGCGGCCGGGCCATCAGGTCGCAACGCTGGCGCTCCACGCGGCCCACGCGATCGCGCGGCTCCCGCGCGTGGAGCCGACGCGACGGCCGGCCTGAGCCGCAGTACCGCGCGCGCAGCCTCCCGCGCAGGCGGCGCGTGGCCTTGCTCCTGCGCGGCTCGGCAGGCGGCCGGCGGTGGCCGGGCTGCAGCGGCTGACGGCTGCGGGGCCCGCGCGCATGAGCAATGGCCGGGCCAGAGCAGCTGCGCGTGCACGCACATGAGCAGCAACGCGCTCGCGCCGGCGGACGAAGCTGCTAGAGCAGTGGCGGCTCGGGCTGAGATGGGAGAGGGAGTGAAGGGAGTTTGGGCACCCTCCGACAAGCCCTATCCTATTTATACAGTGCTTGATCAGCTCGCGACCGTCCGATCGTGAGCAACGGTCCAGATCGCACCAACATTAGGGTTTGCAACGATTGGGCCGAACTGGGCCAATGAGGGAAATGGGCCGCGTGCATGTGGATGTTTTTGGGCTGTTTCATGAGTTTTAGCCCATTTAATATTAAAGCCTTTTCTATTACTGTTTCTTATGATTTAAGTTTAATTTTAATTGCTGTTATGTTTAAAGGCTTTAATTATTTCTGTTGCACTTATTATTACCAGCATTATGTTAATTAATTTCCATGAGTTATTGAAATGCTTTTAATCATGTTTTAATTGCATTTATTCACTGAAAATTATGTTCATCCACCTTAAGCAATTAAGATGCACTCTATTTAAATGGAACCATCGGGAAGTTTATTTAGAGCACTTGTAATTAATTCTGACCATCATTGATTTAATTACGAGTTTTAATGATAAATTTCGTTTGTTTTCCCCATCGGTGATGCAAATTGAAATTTATGTATGATTTTAATCAGACCATCGTAGGGTTAATATCATACTTCTTATGCGCATCTTAATTGTGAGTTTAATTAAGTTATTATTCCCATGATTTTCAGTGAACACTGTGACGGGCTACCTGAAGTCCATTGAGCCCCTGAATGGCACTAACTATCCAAGCTGGTATAAAGATGTTCAGGTGGCCATTGCTGTGTGTGAGTATGATCTCGCCTTACGTCAAGACAAGCCAGCAGAGCCCGCTGATCCCAATGGTGATCGTACTGCCATTGAGAAGTGGGAGAGATCAGACAGGATGGCCAACATGATCATTAAGAACACGATCACACCGGCCATCTGTGGTGCTATTCCTGATAAGGACCAGGATGGTAATGAGCTGAGCGCCAAGGCATACCTTGCCAAGGTGGAGGAGAACTTTAAGAGTTCTTCCAAGACTTATGCTAGCACCCTGATCATGAAGATGCTGACTTCACAGTATGATGGGCAAAGTGGAATCAGGGAGCACATTATGAGCATGTGTGACATGGCAAATAAGCTGAAGACACTGGATATGGCTATCTCTGATGGTTTTCTGGTGCACTTCATCATGACTTCTCTGCCAGCACAGTACAGTCCCTTCAAAATAAGCTACAACACTCAGAAGGCGACTTGGAGCATGGCTGAGCTCATTAGCTACTGTGTTGAGGAAGAAGAAAGGCAGAAAGCTGAGAGGATGAAGGATGCTGTCAACATGGTCAGCGAGCGCTTTTGGGCGTGTTAGCATGAGCAACACTCCTAAGCATCAGGCTGAATCTGGCAGCAGCAGGCAACATAAGAGAAAGTTTAAGGGCCATAAGAGCAAGGCCGTGTCACATAAGAAGACCTCTAATGAGAGGCTGTGCAAGTTCTGCAAGTCACCTAAACATGAGCAGAAGGATTGCCATGGATTTAAGGAGTGGCTTAAGAACAAAGGTACAATTACTGATTATGTATCTTTTATTGATGAATCATTCTTAGTGAATTTTTCTCCTAATACTTGGTGGATTGACTCAGGTGCCACTGTGCACATTTCCAATTCACTGCAGGTATTCAGTTCGATCCGAACTATAAGAGAGGGGGAGCGAAGTCTAAGAGTGGCTGATGGCAATGAAGTGAAGGTTGAAGGCATTGGGAGCTTCAATTTGGAGTTACCAGGCGGCTTCAACCTTAGTTTGCATGATGTTCTTTATGTTCCCAGTTTGAAGAGAAACCTTATTTCTGTTTCGCGTTTAGATAAGTCGGGACATATTTGTGAGTTTGGCAACTCTGTGTGCAACATTAAATTTCATAATTTAAGTGTGGGCCTTGGTCATTTGCAAGGCGATCTTTATTTGCTCTCTCTTGATAAAGTTTATTCTGCAATGAATGTGGATGATGTATCGCATAAGCGTAAGCGTGATGATGAGACTTCTTCGAAATTGTGGCATTGTCGTTTGGGCCACATTTCGAGGGGGAGAATTAAGTGTCTCATAAGAGAAGAGATACTCCATTCATTAGATCTCTCAGACTTAGATCAACAATGTGTTGATTGTATTAAGGGGAAATTCGCTAAGACAATTAAGAAAGGAGCTACTCGGAGTACGGGCCTATTAGAAATAATTCATACTGATATTTGTGGCCCGTTCCCAGTAAAGTCTGTTGATGGTTTTGACTCGTTCATTACTTTCACAGATGACTTCTCTCGTTATGGTTATATTTACCCCATTCGTGATCGATCCGAGTCATTAGATAAATTCAAAATATTCAAGGCCGAAGTGGAAAATCAGCATAATGTCACTATTAAATTAGTGAGATCGGATCGAGGTGGTGAATATTATGGGAGACATGCTCCATTCGGCCAAGTACCTGGACCATTCGCTAAGTATCTTGAAGAGAATGGTATAAAGGCCCAGTACAGTATGCCGGGCGAACCACAGCAAAACGGAGTTGCTGAGCGTCGTAATCGTACACTAATGGACATGGTACGTAGCATGCTTAGTTATTCTACTTTGTCTGTGGAGCTGTGGATGGAAGCATTAAAAACAGCTGCGCACATACTTAATCGTGTTCCTTCGAAATCCGTGCCAAAAAACACCTTATGAGTTGTGGTTTGGGAAGAAACCATCGCTTAATTATTTGCGTGTGTGGGGCTGTCCAGCCGAAGCTAAGTTATTTAATCCACAGCAAAAGAAATTAGATGATAAGACGGTGAGCTGCTATTTCATCGGATACCCTGATAAGTCTAAGGGATACCGATTCTACTGTCCTGATCGTTTCACTAAGTTCGTTGAGACCAGGCAGGCTGTATTCCTAGAGGATGCAGGAATCAGTGGGAGCTTTCCGAGGAGGGAAATTAATCTTGAAGAAATACGGGCTGAGCTTCCCATCCCGGTGATTCAAGAAACAGTAACACCTCAGTTAGTGCCGCTGTTCGTTCCTTCCATTCAGAGTACACCATCTGTTCAGATTACGCCTCCTGTTCGGAGTACTAGCGCTGCTCCGCCTGTTGAAGTAGCTCCTGAGCCTGCGAGCGAACAACAAGCTGAGCAAATGGCACCTAATGCTGAAGTTGAAAACCCTGTCGAGGTGCCTCAGACTGCACCTCAACCAGCACCTCAGCCTGTTGAACCATTAAGAAGATCACAGCGGGCTAGGAAACAGACAGTTTTCCCTGATTGTGAAACATACTTAAGTGAAGACATGTATGATATTGGGAAAGCTGATGATCCTAACTCATTTAGAGAGGCAGTATCATGTGAGAACTCTGCCAAATGGGTTGAGGTCATGGAAGAAGAGCTTAAGTCCATGAGTTCCAATGATGTTTGGGATCTGGTAGATATTCCTAATGGAGTCAAACCAGTAGGCTGTAAATGGGTCTACAAGACTAAACGTGATTCTAAAGGGAATGTCGAACGATTCAAAGCAAGGCTTGTAGCCAAAGGTTTTACACAAAAGGAAGGGTTGATTATAATGAAACTTTCTCCCCTGTGTCTAAGAAAGATTCATTCAGAATCGTTATGGCGCTAGTGGCTCATTATGACTTAGAGCTACATCAGATGGATGTCAAAACTGCGTTCCTTAATGGTGACTTGGATGAGACCATCTTCATGGCACAACCAGAAGGTTTTGTTGTGAAGGGCAAGGAACATTTGGGATGCAGACTTAAGAAATCCATTTACGGGCTTAAGCAAGCGTCAAGACAGTGGAACCTTAAATTCGATCAAGTGATTAAGAAATTCGGATTTAAGGAGAATGATGTGGATAATTGTATCTACACTAAGATAAAGGGTGGTAAATTTATAATTCTAGTGCTTTATGTGGATGATATCCTATTAGCGAGCAGCGATAAGCGTATGCTGCATGAAACAAAGGGATTTCTTTCATCCAATTTTGATATGAAAGATCTTGGTGAAGCCTCTTATGTTCTGGGCATTGAGATACACCGAGATAGGACCAAAGGAGTACTAGGATTGTCTCAAAAGGCATATATTGAGAAAATGCTTAAGAGATTTAATATGGATAAGAGTAAGGCCACACCTGTTCCATTAGCGAAGGGCGATAAGTTTAGTGAAGCCCAATGTCCTAAGAACCAATTGGAATCAGATGAGATGAAGGACATACCTTATGCTTCAGCTGTCGGAAGCCTGATGTATGCACAAGTCTGTACGCGTCCTGACTTGGCATTTGCTACCGGAATGTTTGGAAGATATCAGAAAAATCCCGGAAAGGTCCACTGGGTTGGTGTCAAGAAGGCATTACGTTACTGCCAAGGCACTAAAGACTTCATGCTCACATACAGAAGATCAGATAACCTTGAAGTTGTGGGTTATACTGATGCTGACTTTGCTGGATGTGTGGATAGTAGGAAATCTACATCGGGATATATCTACATGTTAGCTGGTGGAGCTATATCATGGAAAAGCTCTAAGCAAAGTTTAGTTGTAGCGTCGACGATGCAAGCTGAGTTTGTGGCATGCTATGAAGCAACTGGACAGGCTGTTTGGCTTAAGAATTTTATTCCGGGCCTCAAGGTAATTGACAGCATTACGGAACCTATAACGTTATACTGCGATAATCAGTCTGCAGTATTCTTTTCGAGTAACAACAAGTCAAGTGGTGCTTCCAAACACATTGACCTTAAATATCGTGTTGTGAAAGAAAGATGCCAGGATCGAACCATTAAGATTGAGCACATAAGAACTAATTCTATGTTAGCGGATCCGCTCACTAAAGGCTTACCACCGAACGTGTTTAAGCAGCACGTTACTAATATGGGTTTGGTGGATAGTCTTTAGGTCCTGGTTTAGGGCTATTATGACTCCCAACTAACGAATAAGCGTTCTACCGAGGTGTTTCAGTGAGACTGTGGGTAATGGGGTCCCAGTAGTGCATCAAGCTACTGACGACGCATTGGTCCGGTACTTTCTGTTACTACTAAGGGTGAACATTAGTATGATACGAACATTAGCCTTAACCGTTCGATCAAGTGGGAGAATGTTGGAAATATTTCAGTTAAGATATTGTGATCTTCACTATTAAGGAAGCGTTTAAACCATCTAAACGCGATTAAGGAAACCTAATGATAAAACCCTAATGGGCTGTGATCAGCAGGCCCATTAGGCCCGTTTCCAGAGGCTGGCCCCCAGCCCCACAGTGCCTATAAATATAAGGTCGTGGTTAGCACCTTAATCACCCCATTCATCTCAATCTAAAACCCTAGCCACCGCTAGTCTGATCGCTGAAGGCACTGGAGGGGTTTGGAAGGCCAAGCACTCCCGTTTGGCGCCCGGAGGACGCCGATTTGCCGCTGCGTCTTCTACACCGACAAGAACGCCTACTTCCTCTACGGATCAGGCGTAAATGGCTGCTGCAACTGCTAACGCTTTATAATGTTTACCAATTTATTCCGCATTAGATTGATTTGTCATGAACTAGGTTATGTTAAGATCTTGAGTTATTAGCCTCTAATGTTTAAGCCTGGCTAATTCTAACATGTTGGTCTGGCCGTCGACTTCCGGCAACAAGGCTGTAGCAGAGTCCGAGCCGAGGCTCCGCTCGCTCCACGGTGAAGTGTTTACAGTGATCGGAGCAGGGCGCGGCTGGATTGAACAGGATGTCTGGTCGCCATTGATTCGCCAGGTCGTCGAGGCGGTTCCTCCTGACGAGCGAGCATTCGCGCGTGCCGCTCTGGAGAAGCAAGCATGTACTCTGCACTGCCTTCGATCTCCTAGTCTTCAGTTGCTGCCTTCTTCAGAGGATTTTATCACCGGCCCAGCAACTCACACTGACAGACCAAACTGCAGCTCAAGTAGTAAACATAGCATAACACATGGGGCATTCTGACAAGGAGCAGCTCAAGTATCCACAGCACATATCATTCCTGGAGCAGATTCTAGGAGCCTTGCAATGTCGATCGCCTCCCCGGCCGGGGAGCATCACCAGCCATTTATGATCCTAAACGAATGGTGCACATTATGGTTGTTGCAGAGCAATGGCATGAAGAGCTCAATCGTCAGAATTCGCTGGTCAGGCTAGCTTTAAGAATGTCACGCATGGTGTCAGTGAGATCAGGCTTCTCCTCACCAAAGAGAATGTGAAGAACTTTGTCAGCGCCTATTACAGAGCAGGAAAATCCAGTAGCAGCTAAGCCTCGTTGAACCTGAAGAGTCCCATTAATGTGATTATGACAAACTATTGGGTGTTATACGGTAGAGATGAATTTGACATCTCAGACGTCACTTGAGCAAACGGTTTCATCGTATGGCATGCTGAATGTGGTTCTTAAACTGCCTTGAGTACCATGTTATTGCTGATTGCTTACGTCACATGAGCAATTAGCAACACATCATCTTCACTTAAGTTAAAAAGCTTTCATATTTAAATCGAAGGCACAAGCAATTGTGTCCACAGAATACAGATCATAGACCGATTCGACATTGAGAGATAGAGGCGCACCAAGCGGTCGATTTCTCATTTGTGATACTTTAGATGCAGGCACTTCGCCAAAGGACTAGTCTCGTTCAGTTCCTCAACGCATCCTCTGCATAAGTATTGATACAAGAAACAGCGGCGCTTGTGTACTTTGCCGCAGGCCCCTGAGACTGGAATGCACCTCTTCACCCAATGCACAATGCAGGTTCACTAGGCGTATTTGGGTGGATATTTCTACTTGGCTAGGGGAACCGTCATTGCTCCCGATAAATTGGAAACAAACAGCTTCAGTCCATGAGTGGTGGTCGGCGTTGGTCGGGACACGTGGAGTTCCGCGCAGAGGTTTGAAATCCTTAGTCATCCTTGTTTGTTGGAAAGTTTGGGTGGAGCGCAACTCGTATCTTCAACCGTACAGAAGCGCCCTCTTTCGTGGTGACAATAAAAATTAGAGATGAAACCGCAATGTGGATTGTGGCGGGCGCGAATCACCTAGCACACCTTATTGGTAGAGTGTGAGTCCACTTGTGTTTTTAGTACCCCGGTTTTTCTTCGGGCTTTGTGTTAATCTTTGTACAGTGTTGAAGCCTCTTGGCTTTCCTTCTTCTTATTAATACAACAGTTAGCTCTCCTGCTTAAAAAAAACACCAGCGCTTTCAGGGAACCCAGATTCAGGTCGTCAGACATCATGGATCCGACAGTAGCTATCAGTTGCCAGTTGCCACGTATTGATGGCCATGTTTGGTTTGAGGGTGGAAAAGTTTTGATGAGAGAGAAACAATGATTTGACTACTAATTATGGGTATTAAATAAAGTCTAATTACAAAATTAACTACACAACTGTGGTACTGTAGCAGTTGCTCTAGCTAATGAGGTCTTTGACCGCATGATTAGAGGATGATTGAGCGCGGTTACTGTAGCATCACTATAGCCAATCTTGATGAAACTTGGCTCATTAGATTCGTCTCGAAAAGTTACACCCATTCCTAAAAAGATTTTACAAATAAACTTCGTTTAGTACTTCATGCATGCATTCGTCTTTTAGTGCAAAAGTTTTGATGGCTTGATCCAAACACGGCCGATGCGTTTCGTCTCTGCCTCGAGCACAGGCACAGTAGTAATGTACGGACATCTCGTCTTCCACCTATCGCAACCGTGCCCATTAACTGGTCGGAGCTGGGCAGCGCCGCCATGGCCTCTGTTTCCGGTCTCGCCGGCACGTACCATGGAGTACCTCGAGCCGAACAGTGTCCGCCACCGCGAACGAGTGCCGGCCCCCAGGACCGGCTCCACTGCAGCTGACGTAGACGCCCTAAGAGCGGCGAGCAGGTCCTTCCCCGCCGGCAGCGACACCGTGGGCGTCAGGACTGCTCCTGAAAATGGATTGGGCTAAATTCAAATTCAATTGGATTTTAGCCCTTGAATTGCATTGAATTTGGATCTAATTGGATATAGATATCCATTGCTTTAAGTTAATTAGGATTGAATTTTATTGGATAAAAATAAGATAGATAATCCAAATCCTGTTGGACCAGACCAGCAGGTACGCACGTCTTCGCCCCCCCGCACGGTTCTTTCTCATGGCCATGCCACCGGGAACGATGTCGCACTGCCGTGGCCGACCCTGCCGTCGTAAGCTGCGCGTGCGGCCCTGTGCTGTGCCGCCGAGTGCACCAGCTCCGCCCGGCTGCGCTGACTGCAGGCCCGTGCCGCTTCGCCTCCGGTGGGATCCGCGTGCCCGCCGGACGCCCATCCATGGCTCGTGCTGGCCATGGACATGGCCTGACTGGACTTTCCCCATCTGCCCCATGGGGCAACAGAGATGGCTCGGACGACGACTGCGATGGTGTGGCCGCAAACCCACCTCATTGCAGAGTTTGAGTCACGGTGAGTGCTCTTCGGCGGCTAGGATGGGATTTTCAATGGTTGTTGAGTGAGAAGATGCCCATGTTGGCAGCCTCGCGGTGATGTGCGTCGTCCAGGAGTGGAAGGCGCAGGACCTGGTGGCCTACCTCCGCTACTGGCCTGCTGCGCCGGCATGAAGGCGGACGTCAGTCAGGCAGCCGGCGTGAATTGGTAGGATTGGTTGGATGGATGTGGACATTCATGAGGTTGGATTGGACAAGATTGGATGGTGGGAACTGTCCACTAGAATTGAATTGGATGTTAACATAATATCAATTGGATGTTAATTGGATATCGTTAGATGGATTTCGAATGATGATCCATTCGCAGGAGTAGTCAGGACCGCTCGTCGTCCGAGCCTCACTAGCAGCCACGCCGCGTCGAAGTCGTGCTGCCTTGGGTTCCTCGTTTGCCTCGTGCTGCCGGCGTACTAGGAATCCATGGATCGTGGCGGTGAGCGGGGACATGGCAGCGCTCCGGCGACGCGACGCGCGCAGGACAGATGCCAGGGGTGGACGGTATTTCATTTACCGTCCACCCCTTGGCCCCTGTCAGCCGTCTGATCTGACGCGAGTGGCCCAGATTTTAAATGACTGCACTTTGACTTGGTCGTTTTCCTGCCTCTCTCGACGGCATGCACAGATCGCGTGATGGGGCGAGCATGGCGCGGCGGCGGCGCTGCCGGATGTCGCCGCGCCGGCACTCTATCTGCCGGCTTCTGGGCTCCGGCGTCGGCCCTATCGTTCTAGGCCTGTTGATGTCGCCGAGGAAGTCGAGCAGCAATGGGTGCTCGGAGGCTCGGAGCCCGGCGCGTGGCCGCATGCCGCCTCGAACAGCCTGTTGTTGATTTTCTGCAGGCAACAAGGCTGCAACAGAGTCCCAGGCTTGACAGTAAAGTGTCGCCAGCGATCACTCTCTGTTCACAGTGCTCGGAGCAGGGTGCGGCCGATCAGGATGTCTGGTCGCCATTCGCCAGAGCGCGGCCGCGCCGAGCAGGGTTCATCTCTGTCAATGCTTACCTTACCACCCCGAGCAGGGAATAATACAGATAAAACAGTTGTTGTTTGGCATTGCGTTTTTGCCATCAAATAGGAATACGGGGGGTCATGCTTGCCAATTGAGTTTAGGGTTGCTTCATCTTCGTACCACATTTTTGCAGCACGCCTGCTCAGAAACTACCACACTGTAATTGTATTGGTTTACTTGGCAAAATGCAAAGTTGAGGTAGATTCTTTGCCCCAACTGATTTATTATAACACTGGACAAATTTGGCAGTCCGTTTATTCTTCCTCAGCCGGTCAGCTCTTTCCTATCTTATTGCCGACTGATGAACAGCTACCATATATCGTCACCGAAACCAACTGATCCGTACACCTACTTCAGTTTCCCACCACTGTACGTGCTGCTCGTTAGGGTGCTCCTCAGATTCGGGAAATTTCCTCGGCTTGCAGAGACTAGTTAGTCAGGTTCTTCTCTTTTTTTTTTGAGATCGATACTAGTCAGGTTCTTGACACCAGCCTTGCATGCATTTTTGATCATCCTGTGTCTTGAGAAGGATGATATAGCATTCTATCCACCTCATCACTGCAGTTACCTTCTTGAACAATCTTTTTTTTGAACGCAAATGGCAGGAGCTCTGCCTTTCAATTAAGAGGGAAAGAAAATTTTAAGAGTACACATCACATCATGTCCACCGAAACAAGGGTGGAGAGTACAAACACCGTTTCTAGCACTCCACACGACACAACACACAGTAGCCTCGCTCAAGATTTTGCTAGTGTGTTGTGAAAGCCCGTTTAAACTCCTCTAAATTCTCCATTGTTTTACTTGCCACCTTTTTGAACAATCTTCAGCATCCAGGTGACACTACTTTGCATCCAGTGATCAAGGGAGACGTGCTGCATGCTATCAACGCGTTCTACAACATTGACAGTAGAGGCTTCAGGTGCATCAATCCAAAAATCCCGGATGCAAAGGAAGCAAAAGACTACCGGCCAATAAGTCTCATCCATAGCTTCCCTAAGCTTCTAGCAAAATTGCTTGCAAACAGACTGTCTACGACCATTGTCGACATGATCCTTTGCAACCAAAGTGCTTTTATCCGTGGACGATACATTCTTGACAACTTCAAATACGTCCAGCGAGCCGCGGTGCTGATCAAAAAGAAAAAAAAATACCAAAGCTTCTGTGGGAATTAGAGGGCAATTACGGTTCATTTTAATTCCAAAAATGAGAGCATAATTCATGACATTTTTATAGATAAATTAAGAGCATGAACCAACGTGCTTGTAGCAAAAACAATAAACATGAACATGAAGTTCAGAAAGTACCCAGAGGCGGGGTCTGTGACAGAACCGCCAAGTTAAACGGCTTAATTAAGCGTAATGGCCATTATTTGAACGCATCAGGCGCATTAGCTTAATTAAGTGTAACCTGACAGCCTGTTTCCAACCCACAGGCCGATCGAAACACACCAGAAGTCTCGCGCGACGACGAGCACAGACGGTACCAACATAATATAATTTCACAAAAATAGATAATAACATATATATTTACACAAACACTTTAAATTTAGAATTTACATAAATTAAATGACAGCAGCGGATGAGAATATGACCTGAGAGGAAGAAATTTGATTGAGAACCAATAAAACGAAATGATAACTATGAACACGTGAGGACGTCACATCGAGCCCACTGATGCGAATCCTGGTTAGCTTCTATACCTGAAACAGGGTAAACAACAAACCCTGAGTATACTAATACTCAGCAAGGCTTACCCGACCAGTGGATATAACTTAGCCCACATATCTAGACATGCAAGGCTTTTGGCTGGTGGTTTATTTTGCAGAAAAAGCAACTAAGGTAATTCCTCACTTTCATTATTTTAGCTCCAAGTTCTATATAAATTAACTCTCATCTAATATTTGCATAGACCTACTTTAGCAATCATGGTGATGCAAGCAAAATAATTCAATGAGATCAATATTTTATATAAACATACCTAACTCACATTCTACATTTTTGCTACGGTGTGACAAAGAGACCAAGGCCCTCATAACCGCGAGACACGGCGAATCGATCCGATTTAACCTTGCAAGGTGGACCTAACCAACACGGCCCGTATTTGCCCCGTCGGACAATACAAACCAACCATTCCCCTCCCCGCCTCGAACTACAGGACCGCCCCACCAGCGTATAGTCAGCCGAGCTCAATGAGAGACCACCAAAAGTAAATACTTGCATCCCAATTCTCCGCGACTACTCGACTCGCCCTAAGGGGTGGGAAGGAGTCCTGTACTTTCGAAGTAAGGCAGTACTCGGCTTACCGGTTTCGACTACCTCCTACTCCCGGCATGCAGTTAGTACAATTCAATCCTCGATCAGCACTGCCACAACGACCGGTCCTTGATCGACACAGGCGGGGCTAAGACAACCAGGAACCCTGTCCTGCTGCCATACCTAAACATCATCACTCCCCGCCCGGTCTCACAATTCCATATCACTTTCAATAACTCAGATACTGTAACATAACTATACATATAACTTATATCTCGCGAGTAACTGGAAATTACTCGTCTTCTAAACATCCTATATCTCGCGAGTGACAAGCAGTCGCTCGACTTCTATCGATACTTATTAAGCATAGCGTTTCTATCGCCCTATACATACTAGTACAACTCAAGGAACTACGGATCATGCAACTAGGTTTCAAATCAACTCCTAAAACGTAATGCATAAGTAATAGCAACATATATAGATGTCATAATTTTAAAATACTAGGACATGCACCGGGGCTTGCCTGGGATTAACACTAGGTCAGTGTTAGTTAGAGAATACTTGCTCGACGAACATCTTCTTTCGGTCGTGCACATCAGGATCCATCCGTCCATCTTCTGGATATGTCCACCATTCACCGTCTTCCGGCTCGGCTTCAATGTCCCATCCCTCACGTGGTTCATCTATCGTACCTAAATGAAATGCAGCAATGCATATGTATGAATGCACAGTTCTGAGTTGCTCAACAATATAGATGCTATTATTTTTCCTTTACGATAAAGTTGTAGTCTAACAAGTAGCAAACAATCATATCACATGGATAATCGTTTATAAAGTAGTTAACTACATTTCTAACTACCCATGGCATCATGATCAATCAGCACAAAAGAAGTTCACTAACTGCACAAACAAGCAGTAGTTGATTCCTATAACATGTAGGTCTTGGCTTGCTAATAATTAAATAACTCAATACATAAACAACAACAATTTCAGCAATAATTATTCTAAACAGAAGGTACAAAGAGCAATCTACTCTGTAAAAATCATGTCATTTCATGCATCCATTTAATCCGAACAATTCATTCATTCAGACAACTAGAGCAAGATTGAATTATACAGGTCAGACCAGAGCAAAACAGAAGCTGAAAATTTAACAGGAGGTCTACACAGGGATGAATTAGCTACTGTGAATTTTTCATAATTTTATCTACACAGAATTAATTCTGAGAAAATAAACAAAACAGACATCAATCTAAAAAGATTCATTTTTAACTTCTGTTCTAGTCATGAACTGATGCTCAAACTTCATGGACAAGCTAATCTATTCAAAAAGAACACTCAGAAATATTTTCATGATTTAAAAACAATATAAATTATTTCTCATAATTAAAGCCTACTAAACAAGGATTAAATAAAAGAAATAGCTACACAAATCTATAATTAACGAGATTTGGACAGTGGTGTTCATTTAGTATTGGAAATACACAGAAAAAGTTTCATCAATATATATAAATAATAACATCCAGAAATAAAAGAATATATTATTCTACTAGATCTAGCCAAGACTAGGGTTTCACCTAGTTAAAAGTATTAAATGGTACTCAAATTTTTACACAAATCTAAGCATAGCATGAAGTAGCTACCAACGAAAAATAACCCATAGATAGTGAGTAGAACTCCTAGAATAATTATAACCTATGTAATCTAATCTTTTTCCTAGATTAAAATAGAAGCATAATATGAACAGGTAGATGTAACAAAAGTTGTAGGTTTTGATCTAAGGATTCCAAAACATTTTAGTTTGCATTTTTCTGATTTTTCTACGATTTTATATGGAATTTACAAGTTTGCTGTTTTTGAAAACAAAAGAAAAAGGAAAGGAAATCTTGCATCTAGACCCCTGAACTTCTATTTCTTCTCACCGTGGGTCCCTGGTCGGGGTTTGAAACAGGGGAGGCAGTGGTGGCCGGATTCCGGCACCTACGGCGGCCGGCGGCGAGGGGGAATAGGGGGAGGAGCAAGAGGACGTCGAGAGGGACCTGTAGATGGTCTTGGACGGGGTTGGGGAGGCCGGCTTGGGGTTTCCCCGCGGAGCAGGACTCCGGCGGCGGCTGTAGGCGGCGGCGGAGGCGGTGCAGCAGGCCTGGGCGGCGGCGAGCGGGTCGGGGAGCACCAACAGATGTCAAGGAAGCTCTTTGCGGGGTTTGTTGGGCGCGAGGAAGGGTGGAGGAGAGAGCTCCACGGGAGACCGGCGAGCGGCGGCGCTAATGGCGGGCGGCGCTGACTGTTCTCGGCAAAGGGGCGCGCGGGGCTCGGCTCTCGGGCTCAGGAGCGACGAAGAGAAGGTCAAGGACGGCTCTGAGCTTGCGGGAATGGTCTAGGCGGTCAAGAACGCGAGAACGGGCGAGGTGCAGTCGTTCGGGTCGTCACGGCATCGCCGTGGCGGTTCGGCGGCCATCCTCGTCGAGCGTGTAGGGGATGACGACGCGTGGCGGCACTGGCGCGGATGCGCGGCGCGCGCGCGAGCGGCGCCGTGGTCAATTTGGCCTTGGCGACCCCGGCAAATATCGGGGTGTTACAATCCTACCCCCTTAAAGAAATCTCGTCTCGAGATTTAAATGGAGAAGAAGTAAAGGAGGACAACTGATAAACTCAGGGTATTACGCTCCAAAGACAAGGATCGGCCGATATGGATGCTAGTCTCTAGACTAATCAATGTAGCTGAGTTTAACAGTTTAAACATTGCCAGCTGATTTGCTAATTCCTTACTCGATATGGTTCTGGAAGACATAAGTTTTATAGCAACCATACTGGCATTATCTAACTGGAGATTAACTGTGCCACGGGGTGAGCTAATCAATTGTTTTTCCACACTAAAAAGCTCCAGGGCTTCAGCTTTTGCCGTAAGTGTCTGTGGACAATATATGTGGACACAATCACCATCAATCGTTAATCAAAACACCATTACCGAGCATACGACGAGAATTCTCATGTAGCATAGTTAGGTCATGCATGGATAAGCATTATGAGAATGAGAGATAGCAAGGAGGTGATCTAAAAACGGAGGCATGACATGAGAGAAACAGAGACTAACCATCACAGACTGCAGGAAATAAGACTCTTGCTTAAGTTTCACACACAGCTTGCATCCACCGACAAGATTACCGGATTAACCAACAACATGAAATTCAGTCCGGCTGGCAGCAACAGGAGATTAAGACCGATAACCATTCAGGAACCTTAGAGAACTATAAACGAAACAAGCAGGATACATGGAACAAAACTGATATGCTATCCAGAGACTTGGCTGACAGAGCAACGACATGAGTTACAAGGAAAACATGCTGAGGCCATGATAGAAAAAGAGATTTATCATTGCACTAGATCATCTTTAAGATAAGCGACAGAGAGGTTCAACAGTGAATGTCAGATATGATTTTGTCCAGCAGGTACATGAGCATACCACAGACAAGCAATTATTGAGAAAACTTAGTTGGGATTAGCGAGTCAACAAAAGGTCTACATTATGCATAAATTCTGATTTTTGCAGCACAAACAACTGTAACTAACACTGCATATAAGAGTTTATAGCTCCAAACCTTGATCAGGGTCATTTATAGGACTGAAAAGGATACACACACATTTTGAAACCAGGATTTTCTATTAGTGAGGAAGGAGCTTCCACTTGCAAGTAGCTAGGGACGCATCAGAATGACAATGATGCTTTTAAGCAAACACCTGAACTTGATTCTTGCACGGCTCTTCAACTAGATTGGATAACTGAGTGATGTAAGGTTTTCCGATCTAGAAGAAAAGATCAAACAAAACAAAGAATAATGATGAGACAAGGTGATCAAGTTCTCATAGAGCTAAGATCACAACATGAGGAAAACAAATGTCGGCGAGATTCATCACAAGACTTATGGATAGTAAGAGAGGATAGTACGAGAGATTGATTTACGAGTGGTGTTTGGAACATCCCTGCTCAGAGTTTATGAGCTGAATGATTTGCATGATGCTAGTTGTAAAATATGTTCATTTATACCAATGCAATGCCAGTGTAGTGCCATGATGGATGTTCCATGCACAAACAAAATGGTGCATATGACATGATGCATTTGCCATGATGTCGACTCAATGATGCATACATCATGATACATAATAATGATGCTCTTGAGTGATGCTCGCCATAAGATGCATGAGTACGATGCACGCATATATGAGTTGAGGATGCACATGATGCCATGCCCGTTAGTGGACAATACCCAGAAACTCAAACCTAAACAACCCGTCCGCACTGTTATTCGTCTAGGGCCTACTCCCTTAAAGAAGGCGAAGTAGAGAAAAATATTTTATGAGTTGCATAAAAAGACAGTCGTACAGTCCATGTCCCTCCGTACTTAAGCGCCAGCACGCACCCAGCGGCACAATCGTATGCGTCCATACGAGGCACTAGGTCTAGTCGCGGCACTATAGTTCGAAAGACAATCACCGCTACGAAAGAAAAATCATAGAAAGCAATCCAAGCAACACAAATTCAGAGAGAGATTGTTCTGGATTTTACAAACTCAAGATTTCTTCATAGACACACGGAACACATAACGGTAGCCAGTCTGTCACCCGGATTTCACCTTATCAGACCCACACCTAAACAACATGTGATTGTGCAATGCAACAATGTTGCAATCCTATTCATGCAAAATGACTATAATATAGGTGATCAAAATTTTAATTTATTCACATTGATTCGAGCAACAATGCATTTGGATCCATTTCAGGGATAGGAATCGGGACGATTAGAAGTAAATGGATATCAATGCTAAAAGAACAACAGAATGTCTTAGTTATCAAGGATGGCTGGAATTGATTATCATTGGGCAATTTGAATGAATGGCTTAGAGATGAGGATATATAATTTTGAACTGAACATTGATCCATAGTAGAAAGCATCGATATTTGGATTAACCGGAATGGTCATTGAGTCACGGATAGGATAAGATTGGCTGTTTACGAGATAAAAGGTATACGACGAAAACCACCCGAGGATTTCATTTAACGTTAACATTCCTACTTTAACTATCAAGGAGGATAAAATCGGTCAAAAGATTCTAACCCTAGAAACGAGAAACACCGACCATACTACTAGGCTCACTTCGCACGTCTATTGCTTGAACCAGTAGATAGGTTTTGTTCAAACATACGCATTTATTTTTCTACTTCCCTAACGAAATAAGGTCTGAAATTACCGAAAGTGAGATGTACATGGTACAAATAATTTCATACGGAAATACTAACAAACAGTCAAAACATAATAATATGCACGATATAATGCATGCATGCACGACCTGTACGTTCTCGCCAGAATTTTGCCAACATGACTATATGGCAATATACGTAGACATTCGGTGGCATACATACGTACTCTCCCTATTATATATCTAGTCGTTTTGTACTCGACCTAACTCACGCAATCGTTTGTTAGTGTACCTGCAGAAAATCACATGATATACATATATATATCCACGACTGGACCCTTCGTGCCAGCACACACGAACGGCCCCCATGTGTCCTACGCCACATGGGTAACGCATATGCAGTTGCCCACATATTCACACATACATCACCATCCACTATAGAGATGGCGCACATGCGTTCAACGCTGCATGGACAGCGCTGCATACGTTACCGAGGCAACGTATTCACTTCCCGTACAAATCGCCTTACGGGACATCCAAGGGTAAACGTGTCCCAAGGTACACGGTCATGGCCAATCGCATGACAGATTTACATCTCGTAACATTGCCTTACGAGATGGCCGTGATTACAATCACACGGCGAGAAGTCCGCACTCCATATCAGGCGGCAGATAGCGACAGGCTCATTTGAATGGAGTCTTATCACCTCCTCGTATGCTCATCATACGGGATCCGCGCACGTATAAAACACGTGGGCTATTCTAAGGGACTACCAAGAATACTTACCTTGTTTATCTTAGCGTAGGTGCGTCGATACAATATTAAATAAATGTTATGCAAGAAAGTAAGTTTTGACATAAATGTAATGTGCTGGAAATCAGTTGATATTATATAGAGCCACCTGATACAACTTACACTATATAGGGCTTACGTACTAATCTTCCCTAATCACTAAAGCGCAAAGAAACGTATCTTTCTAAAACTCATTTTTAAATTTTGAAAACACTAAAAATAATCATGCTAGTACCCTCCCTGGTGCATTTTAGCTCTGATACCAGCTGTGACAGAACCGCCAAGTTAAACGGCTTAATTAAGCGTAATGGCCATTATTTGAACGCATCAGGCGCATTAGCTTAATTAAGTGTAACCTGACAGCCTGTTTCCAACCCACAGGCCGATCGAAACACACCAGAAGTCTCGCGCGACGGCGAGCACAGACGGTACCAACATAATATAATTTCACAAAAATAGATAATAACATATATATTTACACAAACACTTTAAATTTAGAATTTACATAAATTAAATGACAGCAGCGGATGAGAATATGACCTGAGAGGAAGAAATTTGATTGAGAACCAATAAAATGAAATGATAACTATGAACACGTGAGGACGTCACATCGAGGCCACTGATGCGAATCCTGGTTAGCTTCTATACCTGAAACAGGGTAAACAACAAACCCTGAGTATACTAATACTCAGCAAGGCTTACCCGACCAGTGGATATAACTTAGCCCACATATCTAGACATGCAAGGCTTTTGGCTGGTGGTTTATTTTGCAGAAAAAGCAACTAAGGTAATTCCTCACTTTCATTATTTTAGCTCCAAGTTCTATATAAATTAACTCTCATCTAATATTTGCATAGACCTACTTTAGCAATCATGGTGATGCAAGCAAAATAATTCAATGAGATCAATATTTTATATAAACATACCTAACTCACATTCTACATTTTTGCTACGGTGTGACAAAGAGACCAAGGCCCTCATAACCGCGAGACACGGCGAATCGATCCGATTTAACCTTGCAAGGTGGACCTAACCAACACGGCCCGTATTTGCCCCGTCGGACAATACAAACCAACCATTCCCCTCCCCGCCTCGAACTACAGGACCGCCCCACCAGCGTATAGTCAGCCGAGCTCAACGAGAGACCACCAAAAGTAAATACTTGCATCCCAATTCTCCGCGACTACTCGACTCGCCCTAAGGGGTGGGAAGGAGTCCTGTACTTTCGAAGTAAGGCAGTACTCGGCTTACCGGTTTCGACTACCTCCTACTCCCGGCATGCAGTTAGTACAATTCAATCCTCGATCAGCACTGCCACAACGACCGGTCCTTGATCGACACAGGCGGGGCTAAGACAACCAGGAACCCTGTCCTGCTGCCATACCTAAACATCATCACTCCCCGCCCGGTCTCACAATTCCATATCACTTTCAATAACTCAGATACTGTAACATAACTATACATATAACTTATATCTCGCGAGTAACTGGAAATTACTCGTCTTCTAAACATCCTATATCTCGCGAGTGACAAGCAGTCGCTCGACTTCTATCGATACTTATTAAGCATAGCGTTTCTATCGCCCTATACATACTAGTACAACTCAAGGAACTACGGATCATGCAACTAGGTTTCAAATCAACTCCTAAAACGTAATGCATAAGTAATAGCAACATATATAGATGTCATAATTTTAAAATACTAGGACATGCACCGGGGCTTGCCTGGGATTAACACTAGGTCAGTGTTAGTTAGAGAATACTTGCTCGACGAACATCTTCTTTCGGTCGTGCACATCAGGATCCATCCGTCCATCTTCTGGATATGTCCACCATTCACCGTCTTCCGGCTCGGCTTCAATGTCCCATCCCTCACGTGGTTCATCTATCGTACCTAAATGAAATGCAGCAATGCATATGTATGAATGCACAGTTCTGAGTTGCTCAACAATATAGATGCTATTATTTTTCCTTTACGATAAAGTTGTAGTCTAACAAGTAGCAAACAATCATATCACATGGACAATCGTTTATAAAGTAGTTAACTACATTTCTAACTACCCATGGCATCATGATCAATCAGCACAAAAGAAGTTCACTAACTGCACAAACAAGCAGTAGTTGATTCCTATAACATGTAGGTCTTGGCTTGCTAATAATTAAATAACTCAATACATAAACAACAACAATTTCAGCAATAATTATTCTAAACAGAAGGTACAAAGAGCAATCTACTCTGTAAAAATCATGTCATTTCATGCATCCATTTAATCCGAACAATTCATTCATTCAGACAACTCCTAGAGCAAGATTGAATTATACAGGTCAGACCAGAGCAAAACAGAAGCTGAAAATTTAACAGGAGGTCTACACAGGGATGAATTAGCTACTGTGAATTTTTCATAATTTTATCTACACAGAATTAATTCTGAGAAAATAAACAAAACAGACATCAATCTAAAAAGATTCATTTTTAACTTCTGTTCTAGTCATGAACTGATGCTCAAACTTCATGGACAAGCTAATCTATTCAAAAAGAACACTCAGAAATATTTTCATGATTTAAAAACAATATAAATTATTTCTCATAATTAAAGCCTACTAAACAAGGATTAAATAAAAGAAATAGCTACACAAATCTATAATTAACGAGATTTGGACAGTGGTGTTCATTTAGTATTGGAAATACACAGAAAAAGTTTCATCAATATATATAAATAATAACATCCAGAAATAAAAGAATATATTATTCTACTAGATCTAGCCAAGACTAGGGTTTCACCTAGTTAAAAGTATTAAATGGTACTCAAATTTTTACATAAATCTAAGCATAGCATGAAGTAGCTACCCACGAAAAATAACCCATAGATAGTGAGTAGAACTCCTAGAATAATTATAACCTATGTAATCTAATCTTTTTCCTAGATTAAAATAGAAGCATAATATGAACAGGTAGATGTAACAAAAGTTGTAGGTTTTGATCTAAGGATTCCAAAACATTTTAGTTTGCATTTTTCTGATTTTTCTACGATTTTATATGGAATTTACAAGTTTGCTGTTTTTGAAAACAAAAGAAAAAGGAAAGGAAATCTTGCATCTAGACCCCTGAACTTCTATTTCTTCTCACCGTGGGTCCCTGGTCGGGGTTTGAAACAGGGGAGGCAGTGGTGGCCGGATTCCGGCACCTACGGCGGCCGGCGGCGAGGGGGAATAGGGGGAGGAGCAAGAGGACGTCGAGAGGGACCTGTAGATGGTCTTGGACGGGGTTGGGGAGGCCGGCTTGGGGTTTCCCCGCGGAGCAGGACTCCGGCGGCGGCTGTAGGCGGCGGCGGAGGCGGTGCAGCAGGCCTGGGCGGCGGCGAGCGGGTCGGGGAGCACCAACAGATGTCAAGGAAGCTCTTTGCGGGGTTTGTTGGGCGCGAGGAAGGGTGGAGGAGAGAGCTCCACGGGAGACCGGCGAGCGGCGGCGCTAATGGCGGGCGGCGCTGACTGTTCTCGGCAAAGGGGCGCGCGGGGCTCGGCTCTCGGGCTCAGGAGCGACGAAGAGAAGGTCAAGGACGGCTCTGAGCTTGCGGGAATGGTCTAGGCAGTCAAGAACGCGAGAACGGGCGAGGTGCAGTCGTTCGGGTCGTCACGGCATCGTCGTGGCGGTTCGGCGGCCATCCTCGTCGAGCGTGTAGGGGATGACGACGCGTGGCGGCACTGGCGCGGACGCGCGGCGCGCGCGCGAGCGGCGCCGTGGTCAATTTGGCCTTGGCGACCCCGGCAAATATCGGGGTGTTACAGGGTCGGTTCCGAAGGAACCAGATGCGCCGTTACCCGACATCGCTAGTTGAGCCTGTTCGATGTAGCCGATCAAAGTCGATGCCGTGCAGGTGTTCGCTGTGCAGAGGCGAACGCCTAGAAGTAGACGAAGTAGTTGTTCGCAGTGAGCAGTCGCGCTGATGTGCTCCCCAAAAACTTGATCGCCCTTAACTCGGTGCAGAGTCTCGAAGATGACGGAGTTTCGGAGGCTTGCTCTTCCAGCAAGTCTGTGCGCCCAGACTTACTAGAACGGAGATGCTATGGATGCAACAAAAGTGTGGAGACAAGTGCGCGATCAAGTCCAAAACCATGAGGGAGTCTTGCTATTTATTTTCAGCTCAGAAAATGAATGGGTGCATAGACATTAGTCACGGTGGAGGAGTAAACTCCTGAGCCTCACGGAAGAGCACAAAATCCTTTCATCAATTTTGTAACTCCCTCCATTAGTGACGTTTAATTCTCATGTAACTCACATGAGAGTATGTGGTGCATGCATGAAAAAGACTATTATTATCAAGAGCAAAAACTCTTGTAACCCCCTCCATTAGCTCTCCATTAGCTAGCATTTAACTTGGCTCATTAGAAGACGAAACATCTTCCAACCAACGTTAATAGCATTGAGTTTCAGTCACGCCATGCATGCACACACCGCATCATGCACCACAAAGATTATTTCCAGCCATAATTAGCATTCTCAAAGCACAAAATTTAATACGGATCTTAGAATTTATTTGATTTAATTAAATAAAATATGAGCCAAGCCCATATTAAATCTAACAGCTTCTATTAAAGATGGACATCTCCAAGACTTTTGATTCGGTCTCCTGGCAATTTCTAGTCGAAGTTTTGCGGGCCTGGGGATTCGGCCACAGATGGTGCGGTTGGATTACACTCCTACTGTCCTCTGCAACCACCCGTATCCTACTCAACGGCCAGCCTGGTGCACAGATCGAGCACAGAAGAGGTTTACGCCAGGGCGACCCACTTTCGCCACAGTTGTTTGTGATCGTCATGGACGCTCTAAACCGGCTGTTTGTGAAGGCCCAGAACGACAGTGTACTGCAGCCCATCGGTGTTCCAGCAATCAAACACCACTGCAGCCTCTATGCAGATGATGCTATCCTACTGCTTTCACCTTCAGCTAACGAAGCCCGTGCAGTCAAGTTAATTCTAGAGCTTTTTGCTGATGCTTCGGGGCTGGTCACCAATGTCAGCAAATGCTCCATCACGCCAATTTTTGGAGATCCGGCAGCAATTGAAGCTTTTCATGAGATCCTACCCTGCCCGATCGTCGATTTTCCAATTCGCTACTTGGGTGTCCCACTGTCAACTCGACCACTGCCGAAATGTCATTTTAGGCCGCTAATTGACAAGGTTGCAGCCAAACTGCCCGCTTGGCAAGGCAAACTGATGAATCGTAGTGGCAGGCTTACCTTAGTTAAATCAACACTTTCCGCGCTACCGGTCTACTTGACAATGTCCGACAAGCTTCCAAGCTGGGTAATCAAAGAGATTGACAGCCTGAGGCGCAACTTCCTATGGTCAGGGAAGGAGAAGGCGGTTAGAGGGAAGAACATGGTTGCCTGGGAAACTATCTGCACACCGACAAGCTGCGGGGGGCTTGGATTAGTTGATATGAGACTTTCAGGTTTCGCTTTGAGAGTCCGGTGGCTTTGGTTGCAGCGCACTGAGGATGATCGGGCCTGGTCTGCGCTGCCAATCAAAATTGAACCGGAGGTCCAAGCGTTGTTTGATGCATCGGTCACTGTCACCATGGGGAATGTTGAGCGCACACTCTTCTGGCTTGACAACTGGATCAATGGCCGCTCCTGAAACATATTGCCCCACATCTTCTCAATGCTATCTCGACTAGAGTTGCTAAAAGGCGCATGGTGGTTGAGGCTTTGGTTCAAAGAAGATGGATCCAAGACGTTCAAGGAGGTTTATTGTAACACCTCAGGTGTTAATTACATGTCATTAAGGCTAATTATGGCCGTTAGCGCCACAAACCACTGGAGGGAAACTTTTTAACAAGTCTGGGTCAGTTCAGCCCGGACCGGTCTGACTGGTATAAGCGACCGGTCTGACCGGTCGAACCCGAGTTGGCGGGTTTAGGCCCCACAACATTTAAATCACTCTCTCTCTTCTCCCCACCATCTCCCTCACCCTCCCTGTGCTCAGCCCGAGCTCAGGCTCTCCCCCTCTCATTTCTCCCCCAAACCCTAGAATCCGAATCCCTCCCTTCCCACTTGATCCAAGGTTGAAGGAAGCTTCAATCGGCGTGGAGGATCATCAACTCCCTGTGTTCCTTCCTTGAGTCGCTTGGATTCAAGTTCTTGGGGGTAAGGGAGAGCTCACCTCAAGGTAAACAAGGGTTTGGCTCGATCTCTCGTTCTAAATGGTTGTAACCGATTCCCTCCGGTCAAATACGTCCTAGTGTATCCCTGAACTAGATCCTAGAAGGGTTTTAGAATTGGTGGACGATTTTCGCCGCGTCATGGTTTCTAGCTTCTGTTCTGGTTGGGACCGATCTGACCGGTCGGAGGGACCGGTCTGACTGGTGATCCGGCTGGGTTAGTGTGACCGGTCTGACCGGTCGGACGGACCGGTCTGACCGGTGGGGGTTGGCTGAGAGGGTGTAAAGTCGGGGTAGTGGGTACAATCGGTTAGAAATTATTTTGGCTATTAGATGCTAGTAATTTTTATAAGTCATGCACGCATTCTCATGTCATATGCATATGCATACGTGTAACAGCCGCGGCGGAGGAGGTCGTATACGAGGTGGTTGCGGAGCCACAGGAGCCGCAGGGGCAAGCCCCCACAGGAGGAGGTTCACGGGGAGTCGGCCCAAGGCCCAACTCACCCCAGTGTTGAGCAGCAGACGCAAGGCAAGCCCCGGAGCACAACCTATTAATTTAAATTATGACAATATATATATATATCTATTACTTGTGCATTACGTATAGAAATTGGTTGAAACCCTAGTTGTATGATCTCTAGGTTTCCTTGAGTTTATACTAGTATGATAGGACGATAGTAATGCTATGCTTAAGAGTTCTCGGTAGAAGTCGAGTGACTTCTTGTCACTCGCGAGATATATGATATATAGAAGTCGAGTAATATCTAGTTACTCGCGAGATATAGGTTATGTCCACTGATATTATAGTACCTGAGTTATTGAAATGGAGATGGAGATGTGAGACCGGGCGGGGATGATGCATAGGTATGGCCGCAGGACAGGGTTCCTGGGTGCCTTAGACCCGTCTGAGTCGATTAAGGACCGGTCGTTGTCGGCAGTGCTGATCGGGGATTGAATTGTACTAACCGCATGCCGGGAGTAGGAGGTAGTCGAAACCGGTAAGCCGAGTACTGCCTTGCTTCGAAAGTACATAACTTCTACCCACCCCTTAGGGCGAGTCGAGTGGCCGCATAGAATCGGGATGCATCTGTTTACTTTTGGTGGTCTCTCGTAGGGCTCGGCTGACTATGCAGGTGGGGCGGTTCTGTAGTTCGAGGCAGGGAGGGGAATGGTTGGCATGTATAGTCCGACGGGGCAAATGCGTGCCGTGTTGGTTAGGTCCACCTTGCAAGGTAAATCGGATCGATTCGCCGTGTCTTGCGGTTATGAGGGCCTTGATCTCTTTGCTGCATCGTAGCAAAATGTTAGAATGTGAGTTATATACATATATATAAAATATTGAGCATATGGAATTATTTTTGCTTGCCTCACCATGATTGCTATAGTGGGTCTATGCAAATAATAGATATGAGTTAATTTATATAGAAAAGTAGAGCTAAAATAATGAAAGTAAAGAATTATTTTAGTCGCTCTTTCTGCAAAATAACCACCAGCCAAATGTCGTGTATGTCTAGGTATGTGGGCTAAGTTATACCCACTGGTCGGGTAAGCCTTGCTGAGTATTAGTATACTCAGGGTTTGTTGCCACAATTATTATTTCAGGACACCCGGACGTCGATTTCTGCCCCTGCTGTGTTAAATTTGTCCGCAAAGATGCAGAGGGGTGGGAAGTGGTGGAGCGAGACCCTTAGGTTAGGGTGTTGTCGAGTTGTACACTTGAGGGCTGAGTGTGCAGCCGTTCTGTTTAGTGAGACCGGTCTGACCAGTCCGTGGGACCGGTCTGACCGGTGGAGTCGGCAGGTAGTGCCGACTGGTCCGACCGGTTGGTAGAGCCGGTCTGACCGGTCTTGAAAGAGCAGAACTGATGGAAGCTAAAGTAGTTGTAGGATCTTTTGAATTCGAACTTCAGTCACATCTATTGTAAAGTTTTGTAAATTATTTATGTATTTGAACTCAGCTTGTAAACTTAATGTTACCTGTCATGATCGCTATTGTATTTTAAGTAATGTGTCGTGCTTGTACCATCTGCGCCCGCCTTCGCGTGGGACTACCGGTGATGTTTCGATCGGGCCGTGGGTTGAGAAAGGATCGCCAAATTAAGCTGTTAAGCTAATGCGCCCGATGTATTTAAATGACGGCCATTACGCTTAATTAGATATTTAATTTGGCGGTTCAGCCACATTCATCCATCCTAGCCCTACGAGACTACGTGCTCTTGTGGCACACTCTTAGGGATGTGCAGCTCATGACTGAAACAGATCATTTCAGATGGAGATGGACGATCACAGGTGTAACAATCCAAATTCAATTCAATTGGAAATTCAAAAATTAAAAAAGAATCTTACACGTGGACCCCACCTATCATACACCCACCTCCCTTCTCCCTGTGCTGCACGTCGCAGTAATGGCGGTCTCCCGAAGCTCCCCGCCGTGCGTGTCGTCGTGGAGGCCGATCCCGGTTTCCCGGCCGTCGGTGGGTCGCCAAGTCGACCACGCCGCTCGCCATGGATGGCGTTTGAGCAACTCGCGTTCATCGATCGAATCCGCGAGCTCCGCTCCACGGATTTCAAATCCACCGCAACCGAAGCTCGACAACCTTCCTAGCTTCCTTCCCAACCCCGCCAAACCTAGCCCCGAGCCCCATCTCGTCGGAAATCAGTAAATCCCCGGCCGCCCGCCATTGAAGCCGCTCGGAGCTCTGGTCGCCATCGAACTCCCTCGTCCGATCATCGTTTTCGTCGCTTGACGGCTCAAATCGACCCTAGGTGAGCCACTGGTGCTCATGCTCTCCACGTTCCTTCGCGTTCGCGAGGTTTCCACGCTCGTTCCACGCCTTGCCGCCGCCGGCTGCCGTGCTTGTCGCCGCCGTACGCCGCGAGCCGCCTCTGCACCACCCCGCGCCACAACCGAAACTCGACAACCTTCCTAGCTTCCTTCCCAACCCCGCCAATCCTAGCCCCGAGCCCCATCTCGTCGGAAATCAGTAAATCCCCGGCCGCCCGCCATTGAAGCCGCTCGGAGCTCTGCTCGCCGTCGAACTCCCTCGTCCGATCATCGTTTTCGTCGCTTGACGGCTCAAATCGACCCTAGGTGAGCCACTGGTGCTCATGCTCTCCACGTTCCTTCGCGTTCGCGAGGTTTCCACGCTCGTTCCACGCCTTGCCGCCGCCGGCCGCCGTGCTTGTCGCCGCCGTACGCCGCGAGCCGCCTCTGCACCACCCCGTGCCACTCTTGCCCGCGCACCAGGGTCGCCCGAGTTCGCTGATGCTCACCCAACGCCACACTGCCGCCGCCTGACCCCGCCGCCGCCGGCGCAAGCGCGCCGCCGCCTCCCCTGCCCTAGCGCCGCCGCTGGCGCGACTGCGCGCCGCCGCCACCGCCTCTGCGCCACCCCCCGTGCCACACCGCCACCGCAGGCCTGAGCGCGCGAGCCAAGCTCCCCGCCGCCGCCCTGCTCGCCGTCGGCCGGCGCCGCCGCCGCGGCCTCGCCCTAGCGCCGCCGCGAGCCGCGCGCCTGGCCTGGCCGCCCCCCCTCTCTGTTTTGTGTCGCTGGCCAGTAGGGCCCACGGGTCAGGGGTCAAGGGGGGGTTTTTGTTTTCTTTTATTTCGTGTTTAGTTTCTGCTGTAGATTGTAAATTCCGTATAAAATCAAGGGAAAATGCTATGAATGTGAAACAAATTTTGTTAGATTTGTTAGAGTAAGATCTATAGAGGAAAAATATCCATGATGGCGAAATGACCTTTTTACCCCTACAAGAATTTAAATTGTGTTTAGTCTTGCTTAATTAGTTTCTATAGATCTGTTAATCTAAAAATTATGAAATTTTTGTAGTAACTTACTTTAAGCATGAGTGATCCACTGTAAAATTTTTGTATTCATAGGACCTAGTTTAGTACATGTTTATAAAATGTACCTAGCTAGTATATTTGCATAGGGATAAATAATATCTTTATATATAAGATTCCTTAGAAATCATGAGAAGTAATTTAATAAATGTCTTTGCAAGTCATGTTCTGTTGATATTAAATGGTGCTCTAGTTGATACTTAGGTAGATTAGTTGTTCCTAGCACTTAGGGTTTAACTTAATTATCACCATACCTGCGTCATGTTATGTAAATTATTAATTTGTTTAATATTTATCTTCTAATTACAAAGTCGAGTTGGCATTTACTCATTGTCTCATATGCATACATATAGAATCCGCGACTGAGGCAGTCGTGTACGAGGTGATCGCGGAGCCGCAGGAGCAGACGGAGCCAGCCCCGCAGGAGTTTCGTGACGACCCGGCCCAAGGCCCAGTTGACACTAGCACTGAGCAGCAGCCCGCAGGCAAGCCCCGGTGCACATCTTATGATTTCAATTTATGACATCTATATATGTTTCTATTATTTGTGCATTAGGTTTAGGAATTATTTGGAACTCTAATTGCATGATCCCTAGGTTCCTTGTAGTTATATTAGTATGTATAGGACGATAGAAATGCTATGCTTAATAAGATCTCGGTAGAAGTCGAGTGATTTCTGGTCACTCGCGAGATATATGATGTATCGTTGTTTTGAGTATATGGAATAATGGAATATGTTGGAGAAAGAAAATAAAATGGAGACCGGGCGGGGAAAGGCTAGCCCGTCTGTGTCGATTAAGGACCGTTCGTTGTCTGGCCCTGTGATCGAGTTTGAATTGTACTAACTGCATGCCGGGAGTAGGAGGTAGTCGAAACCGGTAAGCCGAGTACTGCCTTGCTTTGAAAGTACAGGACTCCAACTCACCTCCTGGGGTAGTCGAGTAGTCGCAGAGAAATGGGATTGCATATATTTACTTTTGGTGGTCTCACGTTGAGCTCGGCTGACCATATGATGGTGGGGCGGTCCTGTAGTTCGAGGCGGGGAGGGGAATGGTTGGCATGTATAGTCCGACGGGGCAAATACGTGCCGTGTTGGTTAGGTCTACCTTGCAAGGTTAAATCGGATTGATCCGCCGTACGTCGTATCTCGGATATGAGCACCTTGATCACAGCACTGCATCGTAGTAATGTGATGGAATTTTAACGTATATGTGGAATGAAATGTTAAGATTACTAATTGATCTTCTTTTATGTTTGTTTTAGAAAGAGTTCTGCAAATGGCTAGAGGATATTTATTTATATAGAATGTGAGCTAAAATATTGAAAGTAAGGATCCACCTTTAGACGCTTTTCTGCAAACAACCCACAGCCAAAAAGTCGTGCATGTCTAGATAATGGGCTATGTATACCCATAGTCGGGTAAGTCTTGCGGAGTATTAGTATACTCAGGGTTGTGGCTTAAACCATTTCAGGTCAGGATGGGATCGACTTCTGCCCTTGTTGTGCTAAGTTTATACAGCTTGGCGCGGATGGTTGGGAGGTGGCCGGACCAGATGTTTAGTCCTTGCTAGTTATAAAATCACACACCCGTGGGCTGAGTGTGTGATTCGATACTGCGTTTTATGTAGTATAGTCGTCAGGTTTCCTATATCGGACCTTGTTTTAAAATAAAGTTACCTCTTGTATATTGTTATGTAACTAAACCCGGTTGTAGAACTTAATGTACTATACTCGGTATTGTAATCGTATTTTTATGTACTCGTCATGTTTGTACTGCCTGCGCTCACCTTCGCGTGGGACTACTGGTGTTTGTTTCGATCGGAATGTCGGTTTCGAAAGAACTGTCAAATTGAACCGTTAAGCCAAATGTGCCTGATGTGTTCAAATGATGGCCATTTAGCTTAATTTGAGTTTTAATTTGGCGGTTCTGTCACAACAGGTGATTACACTGCAGCTTCAGCTTACTGGATCATGCATGAGGGCAACACCCACACCCCTGGCGCTCAATGGGTCTGGAAGAACTGGGCGCCCCAACGGGTGAAATTCTTCACCTGGCTTGCCCTGAAATGTCGCCTCTGGACAGCTGACAGACGACGACGCCATGGATTGGATGCACATGACGAGTGCTGGCTTTGTGATCAGGAACCTGAGACTGCTGACCACTTATTGATAAACTGCAGCTTTGCAAAAGACATTTGGTGGAACTCACTATCCTGGTTGGACTGCCCTTGCACCTTTACATGACCAATGATGCTGCACCAGTGGCGGGATCACCTCAGACGGCTCCAAGAACAACAGAAAACGAGAGGATTTGACACCTTGTTCATGTTGACCCTTTGGGCGCTTTGGAAAGAGAGGAACAACCGTCTGTTCGAGCGCCAGACTTCCACCACGCAGGAGCTCCAGGACCGAATCAAGTGGGATGTCGAGCTTTGGATCGCCGCGGGGGCTACGCGCTTAGGTTGCTTAAGAAGGGAGTAGTCGATTCTCAAGTTGGCCCTCTTGGACGTTTTGTAACTTTTCTGTGTGTTCTAGTGACACCCAGCGGGTTCACTATGGACGCGAGCCTTGCTCTGCGATGTTGTAAACTTTCTTTTCGTCTTAATACAATGATGCGCAACTCTCCTGTGTATTGGAGGAAAAAAAAGATTAAAGAAAATATCTTGTCTTGTACTTTGCATTGGTTTACTCGGGAAGATGCAGAGTGTGTCCCAGATCATAGAACGATTCGACACTGAGAGCTCCTCGAGGCGCACCAAGCGGTCGATTTCACATTTGTTCGTGGTACTTTAGATGCAGTCACTTTGCCAAAGTATTGTTCAGTTCCCGCAACGCATCCTCTGCATAAGTATTGAGTTCAAGGAACATCATGGATCCTGTAGTACCTCCGCCTCGAGCACAAGGACAGTAGAAATGTACAGACGTTCGTCTTCCACCTATCGCAACCGTGCACATTGGCTGGAGCTGGACAGCGCCGTAGATCGCCGTCGTGGCCGCTGTTTCCAGTCTCGCTGGCACACGCCAGAGTACCTTGAGGTGAACAGTGTTCGCCACCGGGAACGAGCGCCCACAGGAACTGCTCCACTGCCGCTAACGTCGACGCGCGGCGCCAAGAGCGAGCAGGTCCTTGCCCGCCGCTCGTCGGTCGTCGGAACCTCACCAGCAGTCACGCCGCGTCGTCTTCGTCCCTCCTTCCGGCGTTCCAGGGATCAATGGACCGCGGCGGTGACCGGAGGACGGAGGAGAGGACGCACAAGTGCCAGGGGTGGACGGTGTTTCATTTACCGTCCATCCCTTGGCCCCTGTCAGCCATCAGATCAGGCACCTGCAGCCCAGATTTAAAGGATTGTACTTTGACTTGGTCGTTCTCCTGCCTGGCTCCCTCGACTGAACGGACCGCGTGAATCATGGAGCGAGCATGGCGCGGCGACGGAGCAAGCGGCAGCGACGGCGCTGTTGGATGTCGCTGCTCCGGCACTCTCTCTGCCGGATTCTGGGCTCCGGCGGTGTCCGAGGAAGTCGATCATAGTCGGGTGGTCGGTGTGATGGAACCGCCAAATTAAAACTCTAAATTAAGCGTAATGGCCGTCATTTGAACACATCGGGCGCATTAACTTAATAATTTAATTTGACGGCTCTTTCTCAGCCCACGGCCCTATTGAAACAACACCGGTAGTCCCGCGCGAAGGTGGGCGCAGATGGTACAAGCATGACAGTTACTTGAAAATACACAAATACAACACGCCATGAAACATTAAGTTTTACAGACCGGGTTCAATTATACATACATAATTTACAACTTTACAAAAGATGCAGCCACAGATCAAAAGGGAAAGAACCTACATCTACACTACTACCACCATCACTGTCTTTGTCCAACCGGTCAGACCGGTTCCTTCAACCGGTCAGACCGGTCGCCACAACCATAACTCCCCCTACCAGTCAGACCGGTCCACTGACCGGTCCGACCGGTCCACGCAAAAACTGAGGGTGGTCAGACCGGTCCACGCAAAAACTAAGGGCTGCAAACTCGGCCCTCAAATGTGCAACCCAACTGACGCCCCAACCTAAGGGTATCTCTTCACAACCTGCCACCCCTCTGCATCACGGCAGACGAACTTGGCACAGCAGGGGCAGAAGTCAACGTCCTGGGGTCCTGAAATAATTTGGGGGCAACAAACCCTGAGCAACTAATACTCAGCAAGACTTACCCGACCAGTGGGTATACTTAGCCCACGTATCTAGACATGCAAAGCTTTTTAGCTAGTGGTTTGTTTTGCAGAAAAGCACTAGAAGTGCGTCCTTATTTTCTAAATTTTATCTCCCATTTATATCAATAGATTTACTAATCTACAATAATCAGGTTGAGTAAACCATTAATTAAATAACATCAGCCCTCATTGCATCAAATCTCCTTTTTCTCCATTTCCTTTCTACGATGTGACCAAGAGATCAAGGCTCTCATAACCGCGAGACACGGCGAATCGATCCTATTTAACCTTGCAAGGTGGACCTAACCAACACGGCACGTATAAGCCCCGTCGGACCACACGCACCAACCCTTCCCCTCCCCGCCTCGAACTACAGAACCGCCCCACCTACATATAGTCAGTCGAGCTCAATGAGAGACCACCAAAAGTAAACACATGCATCCCCAATTCTCCGCGACTACTGACTCGCCCTAAGGGGTGGTGATGAAGTTCTGTACTTTCGACGCGAGGCAGTACTAGGCTTACCGGTTTTGACTACCTCCTACTCCCGGCATGCAGTTAGTACAATTCAATCCCCGATCAGCACAGCCGACAACGGAACGGTCCTTAATTGACACAGACGGAGCTAAGGCACCCAGGAACCCTGTCCTGCTGCCATACCTATACATCATCATGATTCCCGGTCCAGTCTCCAATTCCCATTCATTCCATCTTGAATATAGTAAACCATATAATGTAATATAAAGACATCATATATCTCGTGAGTGACAGAAAAATCACTCGACTTCTATCGAGCCCTATTAAGCATAGCAGTGCTACCGACCTATCCATACTAGTACAAGGCCCAGAGAAACCTAGGGATCATGCATCTAAGGTTTCACAAGTAATAATCATATATAATGATTCATTGGTTGAAATAGTAGGACATGCACCGGGGTTTGCCTTCTGGCTGCTGCTCTACACTGGGGTGAACTTGGCCTTTGGCCGGGGTCTCACGCCTCTCCTCCTGCTGGGCCTGCTCTAATGGCTCTTGTGGCTCCACAACCACCTCGTAGACAACCTTCTCCGCTACAGCTTCTACACGTATGCATATGATATGAGAAATGCATGCATGATTCTAACTCTCTATTATGCATTTATCAAGCTATAAAGGTCTTTACTTAGCATAAACAAAAATTGTATGGAAAAAGTTGTCAAATAATACCATCCATGGCTCTATCCTATAGAGCATAAAAATACGAAGTTAACAAAACAGATTTTGCTTTTTTCTCCTATTTTTCTATAATTTTCTACGTATTTTACAAACGCTAAAGGTCTGTGCTGATCGGAGATCTGAAGTAAGGCCGGATGATCCGACCATCACCAGAAAGTTTTGGCTTCGGATTGCTGAAAAGTTCCCAGGGTCGGATGATCTGCCCATAGGCCGGATGATCCGGCCCAACAATACTTTTTGTCACTGGAAGTTGCCGGATGATCCGACTATAGGCCGGATGATCCGGACCTGAGAGGACGGCGGCGCGCGCAAGGCGTGCGGCGGCGCTCCGGCGAGGAAGCTTTGGGGGAAATGGGTGGGGAAGGTTGAGGGCTCACCGGGGAGTCGATTCTTGGGGTCCGGGGCGAGGAGAAACGGCCGGAGGGAGCTGATCGATGGCGGCCTCAAGCTTTGAGCGGCTCCAATGGTGAACGGCCGGAGGAGCTTCGATTGCCGTCGATTGGGCCGAGGAGGAGCTTGGCCAGGGGTTGGGGAAGATGGAGGAGGTGGTGGGAAACCTCCGGTTGCAAGGAGTCAAAACAGGGCGGCCGGACGATGGAGTTCCACGGTGAGGTCGAGTTTGGGCGAAACTCGAACTGACGGCTGGGGAATTCGGGATTCCCGGCGAGGTGAGGGTCATGGCTGTGGCTGGAGGGGTTGAGGAGGGAGCTAGAGAGGTGGTCCAGCTTTGGGTGCAGTGGATTTGAAATCCATGGAGAGGAGCTCACGGATTCGATCGGCGAACGCGAGTCGCTCACGCTCCGCCCATGGCGTCTGGACGGAGGAGGAGAGCGAGTTGAGCGAGGGAGAGAGAGTGCGCACGGGGTGGGTGAAGGGGAAGTGCTTGGCTTCAATGCGACGTACGGGAATGACCGGGGAATGGCTCGACGGCCGGCACGTTGCGGCAACCGGCGACGGAGTAGGTGAAACAGCCGTACATGGCCAGGTCCGGAACATCCGGCTCCCATCCGGATTATCCAGGCCCAGTTAAACACTGGGGTGTTACAGTCGGAGCGTGGCGCGTGGCCGCTTGCCGTCACGAACGACCTGTTGGTCTGCTCGTCGACTTCCGGCCGGCAACAAGGCTGCAAGCCTGCAACAGCATCCCAGGCTCGACGGTCAGCGATGACGCTCTGTTCACAGTGCTCGGAGGAGGGTGCGGCCGATCAGGATGTCCGGTCGCCAACTCGCCATTCACATTCACCAGAGCGCGGCCGCGCCGAGCAGGGTTCGTCTCTGTCAGTTGCTCTGCATTGTCCTGCTGGTCTTTAGTTGCTTTCTTCTTCAGAGTTTTGGTCACTGATGACATGTTGTCTACCTATTTGGCAGCCGGCAACCAATACTGACAGACCAAATGCAGGACAATCAGCTTGTTTCTTCCTGCTCTCCCTCAAAGCTTCATCGATCATTACAGACTAGGAGCAGCTCAAGTACCTGCAGACCAAGATAGGAGAAAGAAGCTCAGGTACGTGTTTTTTTTTTTGAAGAAACAGGAGGGGCAAGATGCCCCTACTGGATACTATATATAACTAGGTGTATAGTCCGCGCATTTGCGCGGCTAGTATTGAAAATTCAAAAATTTGCATGTCGTTGTGACTTTACTTAAAGGTTATACTATTTTCTTTTGCCATACATCATTCTGTTCATTATCATTAATTATGTCTTATTGTTGATTAAAACAATTCAACTATGATCTACCTATAATAACAATTTGATTTGTTGAGCTTTAATAATATTATGCAGATAATCATTCTTATTTTCATTTTATTTTGATTGACTGTTGTTAACTTTAGTTTCTATTAATAGTATATATTTGTAACTGATACATAGCTAAATGGTATTTTATACTTAATTTTTCATAATGGAATTGGTGGGTGATTTTTAATTAGGCACAGGGGTATTTTATGCTAATTTTTACTGTAATGGCAGTGGTGGCTAATTTTTATTTTTCTATTTTTTTCGATTAACGTGAGAATTTCTAGGCATTGAGAGCGAACGTGAATTTCTAGACATTGAGAGCGAACGTGGAGGCTACGTTTATTGGCCAAATAATAAGATAACTAGGCAAGCCACTCGCGCATTTGCGCGGCTAGATGTTACCATCTCAAGTGTTACATTTGTAATTTTTTATTTTTTCTATTTGTTACTTGTGCTGCTATTTTTTTATATATAAGATTACACTTTTTTGTGAAGACTGGAAGACGCTGGGGAGATTAATCAACCAATGATTGCAAGATGCAGGCGTCGAAGAGAAATCAATCTATGACTTCAAGACGCCAGAATCAAGCACCTGAGAGGCTGTGTGGTTGAAACACCTTCGAGGAATCACGGCCGATCAAACAGCGGTGGTTCGGATGGCAATCGCCGTGGTGGCCGTGGATGTCCTGCTTGGTTCTGCGTGACTGGGACAAAACTGCACTATCGAGACGCGGCCGCTGATGTCATCAAAATATTTAAAATAAGTAGATATATCTCCTATATATGATGAAAGTGATCGGGTGCTCTAGCCTAAGAGGGGGAGGGGGTGAATTAGGCACTAATAAAAACTTAGACCTATGGTTCCAACTAGTTTGCACAAAACTTAAACTAAAACATGCTATCTAGATGTGCAACTAGGTTGTTCTAGTGTGAAACCCCTATCCCAAAAGAGTTTAGCAACCTATAGCCTTTCCTATCAAAAAACTACTCTATGAAAGTAAAGGCATACAAATTGCTAGTATGAAATACGGAAGCTTAAAGAACGAGATAGGAGATAGCAAACTCTTGACGCGGGTGTTTATCACGTAGTTCGGTTAGCCACAAAGGCACACCTACATCCACGTTGTTGTAGCACTCACTAAGAGTATAGCTACTCGGCCACCAAGTCTCTTCCGTGAACACAATCACGGTCACCTTGGCCCCGGGTTCCACTAAGGAGCTTCTCCACAAAGGATGGGGGTCTCCACGTCCCCCGCACAAAGATGTCGTCGTCGCTCCATACCAAGTCGGAGGGTCGATGACGTTGCCGGTGAGATTCACGTTCCAAGGTGCCGGCGCACCAAACTCTTGTTTTGGTTCACTAGAGAACCACAGCACAAAGGCTCTAAGCCTTGCAAACTCACTCACTAAGAGCTAATCCTTTACACAACACTCTCAAAGTGTGCTAAGGGCTAATGATATGATCTTAATGCTTTTGTATGGCTTGGAGATGTTCTTGGGTGTGTGTGGGATGTCCAGCAACTCCAGCAAGCTTCAAATGGCCGGGGTGAGGCGTATATATAGGCCACCAAGTCTTGTAGCCGTTGCTCCAACGGTCAGCTGAAAATCTGCATATCACCGGAAGAACCGATGCCTCTGGCAGGGGTAGCGTCGGTTCTTCCGGTCACTCATAAACCGAAGTAGCCGTTGAAGTCCTGACAGCTGATGCAGTGACCACCGGTTGAACCGATGCTTTGTTCCGATGCATCACCGGTTCATCCGGTGCTTAAGGATCTTTCCTGGGCGCTGACGTCATTGCACCGATGGTATACTCTAATGCTCCGTCGGTTGAACCGGTGCTGAAAAAACTTCTCCTGGGCTCTTGACATAGTCTCTGAAACATAGGACGCCCAATGCACCGATGCCCCTTTTTGACCCGACGGTTCAACCGGTGCCTATAGGCTGACTTGGCTTCGATTCCCTTCTGCACCAAACTTCATAGCGCCGGTTCTTCCGACAAGCGTCGGATGGACTGATGCCCTTGACGTCGGTTCTTCCGGTGCTCCTGATCCGAAGAGCTTTCAGGGCGCTGCCCTGAGACCCGCGAGGGGCGGCTCCCCCTCGACCCCCGTCCGCTAACCGGGCCTTCGGGCCTTGCTACGCCTATCTTCTCTTTCTCTTTGTCATCACTTAAACCTAAAAGCCTGAGAATAATCATCTTAACAATCATATTAGTCCAAGTGTTGTGTTGTCATTCGATCACCAAAATCACTTGAAATGGCATAAAAGGTGCCATGTTCCTTACATATGGACACGTGATGATATATATAATGTTGTCTCCTAGCTAGGTGACTCATGCTATCAATACAAAATCTCCTAGCTATGGGTATTTTTATTTTAATTATTCAATAATAGTAATGGTGGATATTTTTTAATTAACATAGGGGTATTTTAGACCATTTTTTATCATAATGGCAGTGTTGGGTAATTTTTTTCTTCGATTAACGTGAGAATTTCTAGGTCTTGAGAGCGAACGTGGAGATTCCTTTTGATGGCCAAATAATAAAATAATAGAAGATAAGAAAAAAAACAGACAAAGCTAGGGACTGTGAGAAATCACAGCCCAATTACAGAAGTCTATGGGACAAAAAAAGAAATGAAAAAAAAGAAGTGAGAAAAAACAAGGGGGAATGGCTACTGAATCGGACTGCACGATTGATTATGCCAATCATTTCGGGTTCTCACTGGATGAGATTGTTGGGTACCACGTTCAAATGAAGGCATGGACATTGACAGAGTGCCGGTGTTTTAGAAGAAGCGGTCTGCACTCTGCATGTTCAGTCTTCAGAACAGTTGAACAGCTGTTGGCCGCGAGGTGTAATCAGAGAAGGCGGGGGAGACACAGCCCCGCTGAGATATAGGCAATGGGCAAGTTCACGGACAAACCTTCCTTCAGCAGGTTCAGAAGTAGGCAGCGGGGCCCAAATTAAAGCAGTAGCAGCTGGAACCGATGCTTCTCGCCAATACCAAAACCTGGCACCCAACGAACCAGAGTTCCCCCATTGTCTTTCTCCTACCGCACGCTTCATTCCCGTGCGTTCTCATTCTCAAGCATCGTGTATCAGCCCTATGTTGATTAACTAGTTAAATATGTCATCATGTGCATCTTAAAACATTAAGCATAATTAACTCGCAATTAAGGAGAGAGTTAAACCTTAGGCTAATCCACTATTTTGGTAGTGGCGGACAGTCCGCCCCTATACGGCGGACGGTCTGCGACCTTGCCACGTGGCCGACCACGGTTCACCTCGGGCACATCGAATTCACTACCACGTCACCCTATCCGCGGACAGTCCGCGCATCACTCGCGGACGGTCCGCCAGTGCATCTCTGGTGCATGTCATGCGCGCAGAGTCTGGGCGCCACGTCCTACCCTCGGGCCCCACTCGTCAGCCCGACCCCTCTTCACCTGGGAACCATCTCCCAGCCCTCTCTCTCCCTCCCACTCTCCCCAAACACTTCTCTCTCTAGCTAACCCATGGAGGAGCTCCCCTTCCTCCTCTCTTGCCATTGAAGCCCTACCTCGCCGGAGCATCGCCGGAGAACGCCAAGAGACGACGCCGACGAGCTACACCGCCCCGATCTCCTCTTCTTCCTTGGGGAGGAGCTCCCCCCCAACGAGTTCTTCTTCTACTCCATCTCCTCCTTCAAGCCCCAAGTAAGGAAGACGACCCCGAGCTACTCCAAGCCTTCCCCGTCGCCTTGAAGCCCTTGCCGGTATCCTAATCGACGCCGATGAGTGTTTCCCCTCCCCGATCCATCCCCCATTGCCCTAGGATTTGAAGCCAAGAACTCACCTAGAGCCCAATCACCATTGTTGACCTAGAGCTTCGAAACCCTAATGCATGTGAGATTTAGTTACTAAAGTGAACTCTCTAGACTTCCAGAAACCTCTAGGATCAAACCCCACCCCAAACCGTGGCCGGAATCGCCGGCGGCGAACTCGCCGGTGAGCCTCCGCCGTGTCGCAGATAGTCCGCCCGACATGGCCGGACGGTCCGCCAGCTCCTGACAAAAACCAACAGAGACTCTGCACGATTCTTAGCCTTTCACAAATTGAGAGGTGGACGGTCCGCTCATCCCACGCGGACGGTCCGCGATTTAGTCAGAGAGCATGTTTTCCACCCAGCATGGTCCGAGACTGACCGGAGGACGGTCCGCCACTCGGTCCGCCGTTCAGACAGGACAGTCCGCTCATCCCACGCGGACGGTCTGCGATTTAGTCAGAGAGTATGTTTTCACCCAACACGGTCCGTACCTGACCGGCGGACGGTCCGCCAAATGGTCCGCCGTTTAGAGCCGGACGGTCCGCTTCTCCCAAGCCGGACGGTCCGCATTTAGTTGTTCTTTACCCTTACACTTAGCTATGATTAATCCACATATGTACTACATGTCTAGCCCCTTTTATCATAGTTTTGCAATGTTAAATCATACCTTCTCATACCATTTGCATACCATGTCAATCATTCATGGCATATTTATTTATCATGCATCATTGCACTCGTGTAGAGACCGTGACGCCGGAGCAAGAGGAGCTTGAACCGGAGATCGTTGGAGACTCTACTCCCGTCGAGACTCAAGACAGACCGTGTTGGGTGAAAACATGCTCTCTGACTAAATCGCGAGCTATAGGATATCATCTTTAGATGAGTATGCTTGAATAGGTGTCACGAACTGTATGCTTAGACATGCTTAGCTACGGTACAAGACGAGAGGTGGCAAGGTCACCACCACTCGCGAGCTATAGGATGTTTGATTAATTTATATGATTAGTCAAGAATGGATAAAAGTTGAGCAAATATAAAAGATGATTCGGACTTGGGCAAGTATGATAGGGCCATGTTGGGATGGAGCTCACATGGTTAGTCTTGATTGAGTTGATTAAGGATCGATGCGTAATCGCTTTGATACTTGAGCACCTTTCCGTACAAACCACATACTATATAATGGAACGGCAAGCCAACTAGCATAAGTCACACCTTGCCTTGATCGGATTCGGTGCGAGTTGTGGTGGAGTGCGATTGGCGTTTCCGGTGCACTTGTCATTCTCAACCGTTCGCTCATAGTCGGTTGTGTTTGTGCGAAAGATTGAGGCATGAAACAACACTTATCCTTGGCCGTGGGTATGGTCGTTGGTCTTGTTCTCGTGTTGGAAAAGTTGTACACCCCTGCAAGGTTTTCGATCTATTGCAATAGCCGCGCTCTCGGACATTGAGCATGCTCTTGTACTTTGACTTTAACGTAGAGTTACCGAGGAAGTTCATGGAAGATTGAGTTTATGATTTATGAACACCTTACTTATGCAATTGTTTGATGCATGCTTTAGAGATCATAGATACTCTGTCTTTTGTTTATTACAACTTGATCAAAGTTAGATGCTTTTTGCAAAAGTTAAATACCGTACCCTATCCTTGCTACTAACCAAATGCATTTTTCTTGAGGTCGGGATATTATATATCCATATTGGATAAGTCCTGCGAGTACCTTTTGTACTCATGTTGCTATCGTTAAAGTTGTTGCAGGTGATGCGCAGCCGGAGGCCGTGTTCGGCTACTTTTACCCCACGGACGGAGGTGCGGGTGAGGAGTAGATGGCCGGTGGCTATGTGAAGGGCATTATCGGCATATAGTGTTACCATCTTATTTTGCGATATGTATGGAGTGCTAGTAGTAGAACTTTCCGCTGCAAAAACTCTGAGGACTTGTTGTATTAAACTTTGAACCGCTTTGTAATATAATCGCATGTGTTGGACGTGCCTATGTAATGGTGTTACTGTTGTGCTCGTGAAATGTGTTTAAATCCTGGACGGTGCTCATGACACATTCTAAGAACTACCGGGGTTGGTTCCCTCTAATCAAATTGATCAATGGACAATGACTTGGGCTGGTTCCTCACACATCGCGTGCCCAAAGCTTCCTGCCAATTTCCGCGAACTTGTAACTGCGGCAAGAGACATTCAGGCAAGAGACATTGTCACTGCGGCAAACCCTACAAGCTTGTAAGAGCGAGGCCATCCTGTGGCGCTATCGCCTGCCCAGCGCGGATAGCTCCCTGATAGATACTTGTGTTCTATATTTTCTTTGGCAATGTAATCCCAGCCTCATGCTCTCAAGGCTCTCAAGGCAGTGAACAAGAAAAGAAGAGGGTTTCTGTGGGCCGGGGAGAAAGAGGCGTCTGGCGCGCAGTGCTTGGTCGCATGGGACGATGTGTGCCTGGACAAGGCCGCGGGTGGTCTCGGGGTCAAGGACCTGCAGACACAGAACACTTGCCTCATGCTGAAACTACTTCATAGATTGCACACTGCGACCACCTCCTCCTGGGCACGCTGGGCAAGGGAGCGAGTTTGCATGGCCACAATGGAAGGGAGCATAGAAGGGGAACACTGGATTGCGTTGAGAGCACTACTGCCACTATATAGAGCCATCACCACCTGCAGCGTTGTCAGTGGGAGGGACACGTCGTTTTGGTCAGATGCTTGGCTCGGGGAGGACGATCTTGCCACTAGGTTCCCGGTGCTGTTCAGCCATGTGAAGAATGCAGAAGCAAGCGTCCGGGACATGGTGGAAGCAGGCGTGGAGCCATGCCTAGTGCCTAGGCTCACGCCACAGGCGAGGGAGGAACTCAGGGAATTGCAGGCGGCACTCTCGCAGGTTACCTTGCAGGAAGGAGGAGACCAACGCTACTGCCCTATGGCGGATGAGAATAATAAGTTGCTAAGTAAGCCTCTGTATCAAGTATTGTGGGCGCACAGTGACAACATGGACGCCCGCGCGGCTTTTGTCTGGGAAAGTAGAGCACCTCCCCGTGTTCAATTCTTCGGATGGCTTGTCAACAGAAGCCGACTCCAATGCCGGGCCAACCTAGCCAGAAGGAAGATTGTGCCTGATGATAGATGTGAGGTCTGTGGAGAATCAACTGAAACTACCGCCCATATACTATTGCAATGCGAGTTTGCAGCCCGCTTCTGGGAAGAACTGGGAATGGACATCTCATCGAGCGACACAGATAGCGTGCTTCTGCGGATCTCTCGACCACAGGCGATGCCAGAGAAGCACTTCAGTACCTTCATCTTGCTGTGCTGTTGGGAGCTGTGGAAACGCCGCAACAATGTGGTGTTTCGGGGAGAAAGAGCGACGATTCAAGAGACGCTGAGGGCCTGCCGAGCAGATGTAGAGCTATGGAAACATAGACTACGCCAAGAAGACCGCTGGGTAGTGGCGGCCTGGTGCGCGAGGCTGCATAATGGCTAGATAAGCTAAAAAACGTGTTTGGTGTTGGAGTTGAGTGGGTGACACTTTTGGCAAGTGTTCGCCAACTGTAAAACTTTCTTGAATTCAGCCATTTGGGGCAATTTGGCAATACAATCAGGTGGGGATCCTCTCCCCCCGTTGACAGTAAAAAAAAAATCCCAGCCGCAGATCCTCCCAGCTGTCGCCGGACAGGCTTGCGTGAGAAGCCTTCTTCAGGGACTTGCCGCCGCCTCCGCCTCGCCATGGGCATCCTGTCGCCGACGAGGTTGATTGGGTGGCCGCCACGCCGGAGCATGAAGCTGCCACTACGGATCCAAGCAACATCAAGGCGGATCCGGAACTTGAGCCATTGCTGTGTTCGCTCTCTCTGGGCCACCGTGCAATTTCGTCCTGCGCGGCAACGGAACTTGAGCAGTAGAAACTAGAAAGCCCACGCTGGCGGCGGCGAGGTGATAGCCGTCGGCCCAACGGACGCTTGCACGGACCAGAGCTCGCCATGGCTCTTCTCGAAGGAAGCGATGACGAATCCAAGTTCCCCGCGTCCTCGACCGACGAGCTCGCGGACGTGCTCCACCACGCCGGCCACCACCATCGCGGACGAGCTGATGACGAGGACGACCGACTCCGCCTAGAGCAAAGCAACCCCTCCGGATCTTTTTGTTTTTTTTAAAAAAAAAAGCGCCCGATCTGGACCGTACAACTCCTATCCGACGGTTGAGAAGAAATACCGTCCACCCCCCGTCCACCCCGGCTCGGCATTTACGTGCCGCCCGGCCGTTGGCTTCCCTCTCCTTCCATCTCCGTCGTGCAAGCAACGTGGACGCCTGTTTCCTGCTCGGAGTTGCGAACGGCAGCAGGCGTCCCCAGAACTCCGGTGTCCGCTTGCGCTTCGACTAGCTAGCTCGACGGAGCGCCGCCGGGTTCCGACCAGACCATCGCTTAGTTGAGACTTGAGAGTTCATCTCCTTCCTCCTGGACGCCGAGCCTCCGTGAAGCCTCAAGCCTCTGCTTGCATAGGCCATGAATTGAACACCAAGCCAAGTGCAACCCGCAGCAATTCGAGGTGCAAGCCGTCGATCGGCCCCATGGACGCCTGCACGGACAAGAGCTCGCGACGGCGTCCGGGCGCTGTTCTCGAAGGAAGCGGCGGCGAATCGAAGTTCGCCGCGCCCTCGACCGGCGAGCCCGCGGGCGTGCTCCACTGCGCTGGCCTGGACCTCCGGCCTCCGGCATGGGGGGCTAGCGCCATGCCGGCATGCCATCCAGCTCCCGCGCGGGCCTGAGTCCTCCAGTTTTCTCCGAGGGGACACGCGCCCGATCTCCACCGTACGAGTCTGATCTAACGGTCTAAAAGACCCAGGGCGGACGGTATTTGAAATACCGTCCACCCCGGTCGGCGCCTCGACTCGCCGGAGCTCCGGCCTTGAGCCTGTGCGCGAACACCGAGCACCCCGCGTCCGCAGCACGCTGGGGCTCGCCGGAGCGCCGACGCGTTCCGGCTAGCGCGCATGTCGTACATGCGACCAGACGCCTGCCCCCTGCTCGGCGCTGCGAACCACGGCGGGACGCTGCCTCCGCTCTGCGCCTCGGCTAGCTCGACGGAGCGCCGCCGCGTTCAGCAATCACTTGAGAGTCCATGTCCTTCCTCCTGGACCCCGGGGCCTCTGTAGTGAAGGCGTGAAGCCTCTCTGCTGCTTGTACCTTTCCTCGATTCGTTGCTTTTGGAATTCAGAAAGCCAAGTCAAACAAAAGCATCATGTGGCGGTGGCAGATTGGCACTTGTTGCCTCAAGGTCTTCGAAGCCTATTTATTCCGACGAATTAGCACAATACTGCTGCAGATTAAGCATCAGTCATTAGTTCCGGAGATGGAAGCTGTGTTGTTGTCTGAAGATCTATTTCTGAAATTGTCGATATTAACACTGACGGGCCTTTCAAGTGGCAGAATCAGCCAACGTAAGTCTCTCTCTAAAAGAAAACACACTGACAGGCCTGCATCAGTGGCAGTTCATGTCGATGCGAAAGAAATTGGCGTGATCTACTGACATGCCTGCATGCTCTGGCGCTCACCCTGGCTGCTCTGGCCAGGTCTGCACCAGCTCGTAATCGGATAGCTAATTGCGGATGTACGCTAGCGTGATGTGAACACGAGGATGCAAGGCAGTTCATCTGTTACCCTGCCGCGCTACCTGTTGAAGCTGGCTGCCTGAACATCAATGGCGTAAACGATGCTGGCCTGATTCTCACAGGGCGCTTCACCTGCGTCGTCGAGAAAATCACAGCACACGCCATGGGCTGCCCGACGAAGAGAAGAGGCACCCTTCCGGAGTTACGTCGTTCAAGCGAATTCGGAGATACCCGGAACCCTTAGATAGACCTCGCAGCTTTACTTCAAGCCATGGCACCTTTCTGATCATTTTCTATAGTGTATTTATGTTGTTATTCAGTTTTACTCTCATGTGTTGAGTACGAACTAGGCAGTGGGCACTAGCTAGCTAGAAACTAGAAAGGTGATAGCCGTCGGCCCAACGGACGCTTGCACGGGCCAGAGCTCGCCAGGGCTCTTCTCGAAGGAAGCGACGACAAATCCAAGTTCCCCGCGTCCTCGACCGACGAGCTCACGGACGTGCGCCACCACGCCGGCCACCACCATGGCACTGGTGCCAATCCGGCTCCGGCGCGGCCGCGCCTGCCTGGTGACGACGGCCACCGATTCCTCCTAGAGCAAGCACTCCCGATCTTTTTATTTTTTTTAGAGAAACCGCCCAATCTGGACCGTACAATTCCTATCCAGCGGTTGAGAAGACCTAGGGGTGGACGGTATTTCAAATACCGTCCACCCCCGTCCGCCCGGGTCGGCAATTGCGAGCCGCCCGGCCGTTGGCTTCCCCCATTGGCAAGCGTGTGGTGTCGAGCTGCGCGGCTGCACCGGTGCGCGCGCGTGCCGCCGACACCTGAACGCCCAGTCACCACTTCTGCAGCTGCGCCGCGTGAGCTCCGTGAGTCCGGTGTCCACGACACGGGGTGGCTCGCCGGAGCGCCGGCCCATCGCGGGAAGCGCGCACGTCGTGCCTGCGCCTGTCTCCTGCTCGGAGTTGAGAACCGCAGCAGGCGCTCCCAGAACTTCGCCTCCGCTTGCGCTTCGACTGGCTAGCTCGACGGAGCGCCGCCGGTTTCAGTCGTTCAGACCATCGCTTAGTTGAGAGTTCATCTCCTTCCTCCTGGATGCCGGGCCTAGCTCCGTGAAGCCTCAAGCCTCTGCTTGCACATGCCATGAATTGAACAGCAAGCCAAGCGCAACCTGCAGCAATTCGAAAGGCTTGATAGATCTCTGTTCGATTGGCTGCGCCTGTCTCCGTCCCCCTGACCATCCCAGTTCCTGTGGTATCTTCCCTTTTCGTTGCACTGGAACCAATTTGTTACCACCAGTCACTGAAGAATTTTGATTGTGATGTCACAGTACAGCACAAACTCTGGACAATGAAAACAAAGACTTGGGGGCTTGCAGTCATTAATAGAAGCCTGTCTAGCAGAACACGAACTCGAAACTTACAATCAGGAGTAACGGTGCCCAAATTATGCTAGAATACTTATTTGAATATTACCAAAGATCACGCAGGTACACTCTTTTTATATATGTACAGAAACTCATAAAAGTTAGTCAAGCCTCACAGGCACAGTACCCATGGCGTAATGATACACCAATAAGCTCCCTTGCTACATCAGTGATGATACCACCCAGTATGTTCTTTTCTAAATCCATGACGACTTCATTCTTCTCTATCGGTAACTCCCATATGCGGTTCCAACCAAAGTCCCACACCGAGTTCGCATCCGAATGTGTACTTTCAATGCCACTGAGGAGTACCATTTTCAAGTTTTCAGCTGTGCTATTGTCACTCTGTTGATGAGGTTTCTTGGGGATGTTCAGAGACTGAATGTCGCCGTCCAATTCTCTGATAAGATCATCCAAGGTCTGTAGTTTTGGATTAGCAACACGCTTCATGCTAACATCGACCATCGCCTCAGTTCGTTTCCGTTTCCTTCTGATTATTTCCCGTCCTACGTCTGAAAGAACCTTGTTTCCTTTGTCTAACCACTTCCCTGTGTTCACATGGATAACACTGACTGGATGGAGTCCGGTTATCGCCTTAGCAGATTCGAGTAAGTAGGGATCCTTCAGCAACATTTCCATAAGCAAGAGTTGGTTCTCCGTGAATGAATCACATGAAACAACATTCATCTTGTGATTTGTCGAATCTTTAAGGTTATCAGGCTTCATGATATGATCCAAACCTGCAATAACAGAACAAGGTTGTCCATTCAACAATAACAACAACAATAATCCAACGCCTTGGTTCAGGCATGTAGATTTCTATAAGTAAACATCAGCTTCATAAATTCTTTCAATTTACTATAAAGTAAACAACTGGTTCTACAAAGAGTATGTGTACCATTTCTTGATTGGTCATTCACTTCTTTCATTTGTTGCAGTTGTTGCTCCTGTGGCTCTCCCTTAGAAGTTGTTTCTAGTATCTTTGTAGTCTCACTGGATGTGTGATCGACTTCGTCATCCTGCATGTTTGGAGCAGCAAAAAAAAAAATCATCAGCATTGTAAATATTTTTTTCTGTAATAATTCATGCAGAATGCTCTCATTCATAAAACTTACATTTGTCTCAGCAATTGAATCAGCAGTGTTATGTTCAACAGTAGTGATTGGATCAATGATTTCTTCAGTGAATTGCTTTTCAGATTGTTCTGGCGAAATCCTACTAGTAGTGCTGCTATCTTCCATCTCTGCTGCAGATTGTTTGAATACGCCATCATCACCGGACGTGTTATCTGGCGGTTTATGAGCCCCAGTATCATCTACTTTTGTGTCCTCTCCATTCTTCAGTTTTATCATTGTAATATATTCAAACTTCTCTTTCATATGCGTTGGTTTCGATTTCAGTGACCTCTTGTGTTCTAGATTCTGACTGCATGTTTCACTCTGTGACTGTGTTGGGTGATAATTCAGACTGGCTGTTTCACCCTGCGTTTGGTTATAATTTTGCACCTTCTTTTCCATGATGTGTTTATCTGCCGGCTTACTTTGCGGTTGCCTTCTCATTTGATCTGTCCTGACAGTCCTACCATTCTTTCCTCGAGTCTTGTTTTCAGGAGTGGCAAGGTTCTCCTTGTTAAACTTCTCTCTCGTCCTCCTTGTCTGTTCACTGTCTCTCTGTTTTATGCTTGTCGGTTGCTTCTTTCCGAGCTTTTGTTTATTTTCTTGAACAATGTATTTCTCTTCTGTGACTGGTTTGTTCTTTGCATTCTTCCTAAGTCTTTGCAGGAAATTTGTCCTTTTTCCTGCACTGATGGCTGTTTTTTGCTGGTTGCTGTCTTCAGTCAATTTCATGCCCTGATGGACGATTTTCTCATCAACTACTTGGCTTAGATTAACTCTTCTCTCTGTCCCTTCCTCTTTACTTAACACCTGTCTCATGGTTTGCCTTGTTTGCTTGTCAGCCGTGAGATGTGAAAATCTATTAGACAGTACATGTTCTTCAGACTTTGTCAAGGTAATGTTCCACTCTCTCGTCTGAAAATTCTTGATTTGTCCTTTGGATGGAACCCGTTCCGAAGCTATAATCCGTATTGGTAATGTGCCAACCATCGGATTTGTCGCCGTCACCCTTCTTGGTACTGCTTCAGGTTTTACAAACCTCTCTGTCCCCTTGCGCTCTGCGACTGCCTTTGCTGATGGAAGGTTCTCTAGCCCCATCAGCTTGGCAATCAGACTGGGCGTCCTCACCTTTGAACCATCCTTCTCACCACTTGCAGCATTGCTCTTGGAATTGTTTGTGGCAGTAGTAAGCTGCAAAGGTGAGCTTCGGTTTGATCTGTAATTCTGAGACAAGCTGTGAGGAACGATCTGCATAAAAGCATCTGATGTGCTCTTTGCATCGTTGCCCTGCTCGGTCTCTGAACCATCGTCGAGGATCTCCACCAACCTTGCAGAAGCAGACCTCGTCGAACGCGGCGTCGCGCTCTTCCAATTCTCCTTGCCACCCTCCAGCAGCAAAACCTTGCCGTTCCCTGAGTTTTCCAGGTAATCCGAGGCATCTTGGAGCATCATAAGCATGCCCAGCGACTCCTCCAGGTCCATGGCGCCTCTGAGCAGCTGCGTTCCAATCTCGACCGATCCCCTCCTCACGCCACCGGAGGAGTAGGCCATGAGAATGTCGTTCAGCTTCTGGACGCCGATCGCCACCTTGCCGACGTGCGCGCCGTGAGTCGGGAGGTGGCGCGCCTGCGTCGTCCTACTCCTGCCGGGGTCGCCGAAGAGCACGGAGCCGCCGGCGCCCTGCCGCGCCACGAGCTGGACGTTCTGGAGCTTGCCGCTGGTGCTGAGCGCGAGGGCCAGCGCCATCTGCACGTCAACGCCGGCGTTGGCCGCGGGCGCTGTCCGCTTGCTTCCTCCGGCACCTCCTTGGAATGGCACGATGGCGTGCAACTGGGCAACGGCCGGCGCGTCATGGCGGCGCGCCTTCCCGGGTCCAGCACTGGAGCTGCTGCCTTGCCGGTACTGCAAGTGCAGTAAAGATTGTTAAATGAGAGGCAAAATTGAGAACAATAAGTATTCGATCGTTTGAAGCTTCGCTGCTTACTAGTGATTTATTTGCTGCTGCTTCTGATCTTCCTACCCGGGGAGCTGGAGCTGCTTGTTGAGGCTTCTGAACTTGAAGTGGTTTACGAGAATTTGAATAGGCATCTGGAGAACATGACAAATACTAAATAATCCACTACTACTACGTACTATCATCTGAACATGGTGTTCTTCTGAATAACAAACAAATGCATCCAAAAATGGAATTCCAGCCTCCAAAATAGGAACTCCAAAAGCAAAAGCACAGTGCCAGCCACGTTTTGTTTTCAGAAAAGGTGAGAGAAGAGAGGGAGGAACACAATGCCAGTGCAAAGCGAACATACCGACGGCCGAGAAAGCGCCGGCGAGCAAGCGAAACTTACCCCGAGGCGCGGCGGCGTTGGCGGTGCCGCGCTGCGCCGGCGGCGGCGCCGACTCGAACCCGAGGCGCTCCCGGCGGCGGCGGAGGTCCTTGAGCAGCTTCTGGGCGAAGTCGGAGCCGAGATCAGGCACCTTGGCCATCTCCCCGCGGCGGAGGAGGAATCGAGGCCCCGCTGGCCCGCTCCTCTTCTTCTCCCTCCCCCACTGGGCACTGCACCATGAACCTCAGAACCTCTCTCTCGTCAGCTGGTCAGCCAGTTAGGTGCGTGAGAAGCAGACGGGGCGTTCCCTCGGGTTGGTGCGCGAGGGGCGGGCGTTCCAGGGCTTTCGTTGCCTTCAACCTCTTTCCTCACCGAGTCCTGCGGCGAGCGGGGGAAGGAGAGGGTGAGGTGTCTCGTCCGGGGAGAGCCGCCATGTCAATCTCTTGCGCTGGGTGCTTTCGGTTGGGGTGTGAATGGGAGGATTGCCTTGGAAGTCACGGCCACCTGCTGCTGCTTCTGGTTGCATCGCATTCCATCCCCGGTTCACCCCCGTCGCAAGCAATGCCCCGCGTCTGGATTCTCTTGTAGGCTTGTAGCTTTCAGTTAGGTGGTAGTGGGAGTGATCTCATTTGACCATGATGTGGATTTGTCGAAAACGCGAAGGACTTTGCTGTGACTTTATGTTTATTTTTTTTTGATACGGCTTTTAAGGTGGATGGAATATGATTTTTTATTATCTTAAAAGAAAAGAGATGTTAGAAAGCTAATCAAAGGGTCATAAATGAAGATGATGTGATTTACAAGCATTCCTCCGTACTGGAACAAGCTCGGAAAGATACTTACGTCTTGTGGTACAAAGATTTTTTTTTTTGTTAAAGAGTTTTGAGTTTGCCAATACAGCATGATAAGGAGCAGTTATAACAGCTTAGTACCAGGGGCCTACAGGGAGCACTTATCCTCCGAAATTGTGCACGGCTCTGGATGGCCATTGGTGCAAATCATAGTTGCAAACACAACAAAAGAATGTGAGATTCACTCCAGGTACACAAACAGGACGCACCATTATTATTACCAACTTGCATATTAAAGGTTGAGAAAAGAGAATCTAACACAAGTTATGTTCTGAAGACGGATAAACCTAAAAGGTGAGCACAGATCACACACTGCAGGTGCACCCACAAGGCCACAAGAGATGCACGGTGCACAAAATCTGGAAAAAGCTGCCAAAAAAAAAAGCTGACTCAAATAACTGGGCACCTAATCGAGTTCTATTTACAAGATGGATGACACATGACTCTCAACAATTTTTTTGGTGCAACATCACCCTCACACCACACAGCAATCGTCAGTCACTTAAGCTCCTTCATCAACACATTTAATTCAAGACCCCAGAATGCGGAGACAACCATTCGATGTTCACAATGACAGCAAGTGACTTCACTCTTATTTTGACTGGACTCATATTTACATCGCAAGGGGCAAAAATGATTGGAATTGCAAAAAAGAAAGCATCGGATACCCAGAGAGACTCCAGAAAGGGTAGAACAAAAGATCGCACTCATCTATATCTATAACATGGGCATGAAAGGTGGACAGTTAGCTTCCTACAAGACCAAGGTAGATACAAATCTACACTCATGGGGATCATTTGCCGATCAGGGCAGTCGGCGCCTGAAGTTCCTACTGGTGCTTTGGTATGTACGGACCAGCAGGCCGACACCCAATCCGATACCCACACAAACGCCAAGGCCGATTCCAACTCCGACACGGACACCAGCATTAAACCATGAAAGCTCACCGTCCTCACCCTCTATAAAGTCCTGCCTTGAGTACAAACTGTTATAGTCAACATCCACATCCGTCTCTGATTTGGAATCCTGGAATTCCGATACCTGAAGCAAGTAACACGAAAGACAAGTATGCTATCATATGTCAGTGACATAAACCATAAATGCCTCACGCTTTACATAGGATATATTAGGTTCAAGCAGCTTAAAGAATGTGTCCCACGAACTGGCCCACAACTATGTGTAAATTAATGTGCTGAACGTTGAATATCCATGAATACAGTGAACGTCTTCTCAATGCTGTGAAGAACAGCTCATAGTCTGCATTGAACATTACTATCCTCATTGTTATATCCATATTCACTGGAGAATTTCCATTGAGTGAATCATCTTATTCTCTAAAACTAGCAGTAAGAGCTGGTCGTTCTACAGATGAGACAACTTCTTAGCAAAGCTAATGATCTCTCTTCACACCTTCTATCCTTTTGCATTTACTGGTAATCTCATTTCGTAGAGTTGCAGTAGATAAGATTATAAAGCTGCAAAATTTGCAAATGAGATTCCTTCATTAAAGATCAAAATGGAATTGTCAAAATTTGACCACTGGGTGTTCTCATGGAAGATAGGACACCGTCTCTTGTGGTACAGTACAAATCGGCTACCTAAGCTCCCAGTTCCAATGAACATATGAGCACGGCAGACATGAGCACCTTGAATATTCAACAGCTTCTACAGTCCATTTATCAGATGGGTACGCCAGCAATCAGACGTACATGATCTGCCCAAACAAAAATTTATCCAAGGACCTACCTATCAAATGTGTGGTGTGCACCTCAACAAAAGGTTGCATTGCAGGATAGGTATTCAGCTGATGTAATGGCTGTAAAGAGGTATGTTATTATCTCCAATTCATCCTCATAAAAGAGTTACCAGCATCAAGGCAACAACAACACTCTTCCATATCTTTTTCTTTTTATTATTATATAAAAAAAAACAGTTCTAGGAGGTAGTAGCAAATGCACAATACAACCAATCAACCATGATACTAGCATTAGGTCAACTTTCTTTCATATTCTATAAATGATAATAACTTTGCAATAGTTTATGGAAGCTATGTACAAACTGGGTTAGTGGGCTGTGGGCATCATGAGAAATGAAATAATATGGCGATATGTACTGGGGAAGTCTCTTAAAGTCAGAATAGTTCAAAACTCTCAAGTGAGTATCAAGCACAAGTGTTTGTATGGTTCAGGCTAAAGGTGCACATATGGGATCGTAGTTGGATAAAAGCATTTGAGAATGTTTTTTTAAAGAAATTTGAGAATGGTCACCGATACAGATGGTAAGTACCTTCAAAGAGTCTTCAACTGATTCTTCTTTCTGTTGTTCAGTTGCCTCATTCTCAGGAATGGAATCAAGCTTTAGTTTCATTTCAGACTTCCTTCGTGATATAAGCTGGATCGTCTTTGTTAATATGATAGGTGTGCCAGAGAAAGTGCCAGCAACATAAACCTCAATGGCTGGCTGTACATATTCCGAACCTGTGGACAGTTTTCCCTTCAAGAAGCCATTACATGATGTTGATGATTGACACTTCATATTCCATTTCTTGCCACTGTTCTTTGTCTCCCCAACTACTCCATTGGCATTGCATAAATCTAGATCTCCTGTGAGCAAGAGATCATTCTTATCAAACACCTGAAACCTGACACTCCCTGTCATCCGTATATTATCTGTGCTCACAAATGTAGCTTCCTCAGTCTTTTTGTCAACCCTGTCTCTTCTGAGTGACGAGGATATGAACTCCGTGTGCATGCTGCTCCGCTGGCCATTCACCTCAATAACTGTATCTGGTGACAAAGGGATGTGGTTGAGTGTGAGATGCTCCGGTGCAGATTCACCCACCACACAATTGCTCACCCTAATATAGAATACCTTCAAATCAAGCCAAGGTGAAGATCTTGGCGCATAAAGCGGGTGCATAATAATCTTCCGTGCCGCCTCAAAAGCCACTCCGTCACCCATCTTTCTGTATCTAACCCAGACAAATCCTTATCGCATTGCCACAGACATCAATATGTAGATTACACAGCAGAATCTCTAACTGCAGCCTCAAGAACAGTTCAATTCCACTACCTGCAAACAGGACAAAAGTTTAGAACAAGAGATTTTAACAAAGTAATCTTTTGTTAAATTGAAGCGACCCTAACATAAATCATGCTAACTTGGCCACACATTTACCAACCAACTATCCAAGATGCTAGACTTGTATTGAAAGCGGGACCAATTGACCACAAATACATCTACTCAACTGATTCCATACACTTAAACTGATGGAACTCTAATTGCAATAACTATAGGTAAATAGAACAGAAGAATAACCAAATGATCAGAATAACAACAGCTACCCAGCACATATGTCTAAAAAATTGCAATTCTCCCTATTGAATCCCTGGTTATGATTTCCATCCAGCATCATTTCCCTTTCCCACCCCCCATTTCCCACAATCCAAACGCCACCTAAAAGGGGCGAAGTTGACGTGGGGCTGAGCCTCAAAAGAAATTTAGAAAATAAATCGGATTAAGCACTCCACCACGCAGCAAATGAATCGCCAAATCAAAGAACTGAACAGGGGCGGACCCAGCATAGGACACGGGTGTACACATGTACACCCGATAATTTTTGCGAATTTATTTAAAAAGAGAGATAATTTTTGCACACGAAATCGAAGTTAGTAGGTAATATATTGTGACTGGAACAGATCAGAACACAAATAGTTTTGTTAGGGTTAGGGATGCTCCGTCTCGCGCAGCAGAAGGAAAGAGAAGGGGCGGGCATACCTGGTGGATGCTCGTCGCCGGCAAAGGGCTGGGCGAAGACGTGACGAATGGCGCCGCCGCTCGCCCAGTCGTCGCCGCCAGGGAAGGAAGACCAAGGGAGGAGAGAGTCAGAGATATTTTGAATCGATCCACTAGGTCTGGATGAATCATTCCAAGTCCGGATCGATCGGCGCGCCCAGGGCCAGCGGCAGCGGGCAACGACACAAGAGGGAATTCGAGCCCACGAGCTCCGATCGCGGGAAGCTTGAGGATGCGTGCGACGGCGCGGCCAGGCGGAAAGGTTCGTTGGGAAATGGCGGAAGCCGGGAATGCGGGGCACGCGGACGAGGGGAGGAGTCGAGGACAAGGTCGGAGGACGGCAATGGATGATGGGGATAGTTTTTTTTTAAAAAAAAAAGTCTAATTATGTCTGCAAGCCTGCAGGGGGATAGATTTAATCAAACATAAATTTTTCGACCACTTAATTTCCGTCAGAAAGGTAACTCCCTTTCTGGCTCCGTTTGTAACTTTGTATCTTGGCTTGAGACCACTTATTATTGGAGTATAGTAGCATTTTCAAGATATTTTATAAATTTAATTTTTGACTAAGAAACTGTACATAACTATTTTTCTGAACCAAATAAAAAACTCATAAGAAGATCAACGGTTTCGCATCCGTGACCACAAATCTAACGGGGCTAGATTTTCGACGACATCTATTTGCCGGCCCACGTGGAGTGGGGATGTGGCTTAGTGGCTACTACCAGTTCACACGCTTCCATTCATCGCCTCGATCCTTCAAAATATCTCCCTCGCTATCGGTCCTACAATTTGATTAATTGCGGCAGGAAATTTTCTTGTGTTTTTTTTCCTCTTCCAAAGCTCCCATCCACAAGGTTGCCCGTTTGGATTCATCTGCCAGGTCACCAGGGATAGGGTGGTAGGAAATGCTTGTCTTAGATAAATGTTATGAGATTTTTCTACATTTCTTGGTCATTGATGAGCAGCTGCGAAGAAGTTCTCGCTCCTTTTTTAAAAAACGAAGTTTTCGCTTACTTTTGTTCAAAACTTATCTAATATATCTCTTGTAGGTTATGATATATGAACAACATTAGAAAATCATCTCCTTTTTTTCCCTGAAAAAATCATCACATTGCCACTTCGGAGATTTTAGTCATTTGTGTGGTTCGTTAAAATGCTTTGTGACACCATATTTGACTGCACGCACAGTTGCACTCTTTGATCAGATTTCTCACAGAATAAAGATGCCACTATGTCGTAGCATCTGTTAGGAAAAAAGGCATATAAGATGGCTACTCTGACCCTCAATTATTTGCTGTAATTAACACGAGTATTTGATGCAAAGTTTCCATCTGAAAAGAAAGGGAGGACCAACAAGTCATCTCATTGTTCCACAGAGCAAGTTCCATATAGATGACTTCCAGCTGTTGACTCAGGACAGATTATGTTGGAACTGAGGTGTGCATAGCCAATTACAAACATCAGAACACTTTTTTTCTTACCGACTATGGACTCTGGAGGCTACAGAAAGCACGACACGGTTCCTCTTCTTGTGAGTTCTCTCAAAGCAGGTAGCAAATGATAGAGCAGTTGACCAAAAGCAATATAACAAAAATAATAATTAACCTCTGGTATAATGGGCAGTAATGCCGGAATTCGAACCAAACATAACGAAGAACATAATTGACTTATGGTACAGATAGTCAACAAGGTCAGGATTTTACAACATACAACCGTTGCTTTGGAATGCTAATGTCACATAAGCGCGCGCATACGAACTCTAGCCATATTCTGGGATGTATACAATTTAAACGGCAAAAAGGATGGCTCAGCCAGTTAATTATATGTTGTCAGGTACAACATAGTGTCAACATACAGGGCAAACTACAGCATGCATGATTATTACTGTACAGCGGGCAGGTTGTGACTTGAGTAGCAGCATGGAACAAGTTAATGTGAGTATGAATCATTGGAGCATAAGCATTCATCGACTAACTGGCGTAGGTTGGGGTTCTCCAAGGCTGCTGCAACTCTCTCCTTGTCGTTCAGTTGCTTGTTTACTGTCATTTCATTAACAATCACATGTTAAATATTAAAATGACAAAGTTGCAATTGCATTATATACTGTTGGTATTCTGCAGATAGAAAAGGTGCCTGGTAAGGTTGGCCTACTTCCCAATGTCATATTCATGTGTATACAACAAAGAAAAATATGCAAACATATGCTATAATTTTACAGTGATCAGTCTAGTACTTTGATAACCTAGTACTCAAACAAAGATAGATGAAGCAAAACACATTATTTTTAAAAAAAAGATCTACTAGTTACATGTTAGTCTGGTCAAAATGGCATCTCTGCTGATAGGCTGCAACATATCATTTCAAATATGCTTACCAAATAATGCTTAGTTTGGCATTCAAGAACATGAACCTTATGATACATTAAAACAAATTTATGGGGAAAAGATATTATATGAAAATAAGTATGTGGACCCACAGACAGTGGTTGAGCCACCAAATATTTTAATCTTAGATATTAGCCTGCATATCAGTTATAAACTTGCCAGTGCACAAACCTGATTCTTCATTAGCAAGAGAGCCTGGGGCAACTTTGATGTCAACCTGTAAATTAGTTCAAATGTAAAGAATAGCAAAGTGGGGTCTGGCATATTCTGTAATGACCAGTGCTCAGAGAATGTAATAAAATAAAGAACTGGCAGCTCAGTTACAGCATAGCTACCTTCGTATATTAACAATGTACTTTTTTTTAGGAAAATGGCTCGTTAAATATATGAAACAAAATAGATCCATGAAAATATTTCATGAATGCTATACCGATGTAGCCAATCGTCATCCTATGTCAGATCAAAATAAATATTCATTGCTGGTAACTGCCATTGCCCTAAAATTTTGAGGCTCAAAAGGACAGATTTAGGGTGCATTGACGGTAGGTCTATGAAAATATTTCATGAATGTTATATTGCAGGTTTGCTTGGTTCTCTTTCTCTGGTCCACACTCCACACCATGTGTTTAACTTGTTCCATGCTCTGGTCACAGAATTTCAAATATGCAAATGTTTTAGGTTATTTGATAAACAACATTAACTATCAAATGATAGATCAAATCCTGCCAATCTGACAGTATTTCATAATACAGAATGATAGAAGCAAACTGAATTAATCAGCTCACATAAGCATAGCTTTAAAATGGCATAGGGCATACCCTGAATTACAAAGCATCTTAAATGGTTATATTAATTCCAGAAACAGGGAAACATACAAGCACCTTAAAATGTGGAGGGAAGTTCTGCATCAACTTAAGTCGGAGGCACAGACCAATTACAGTGGCCATACTGCAGTGCTGCACAGTTGGAGTGAAGGTTATCCTGCAGGAAATCGCAAGATTTAAGCAATTATCAAAAATGAGTCCAAGCTAGAGATGAGTTCTCATATTTCTACAGTCGAGCAATGCACCCAGATTAGACAACGCAACCTCAGTACCTCAAACCCTGAGAGCGTGTAAAATGAATGTGCATGGCAAGCGTGTTGGGGATAGCCTAAGAGGAGATCACTTTCGAATGTTGAAGTGGTTGTGCAGCTAGTATGACAGGGGTAAGGAGCCGAAGGTTACATAATAGTTAGTCAATGCGCGACAAATCGGGTCCTGACCTTCGATCGAGCGAAGAGGTAATCTCCAGATAAGAGTTTCCCTTCTGGTTTGCAGAGCAGACGAGATGGCGATAAAGATCGAATGTCCAAGTTGAGGAGGTGTAAGGACCAGGGGGCTTGACTTTTACCTTCAATCAAGCCGAGGGATGAGTCAAGATGCGGAGTTCCATCCATGTAACAATCAGAAGGGTGGTCTTCCAAAGATGACAGGCCGAAGGTCCAAGTTGAGGAGGTATAAGGAGCTGGAGGAGAAGCATGATCCGTGTGAACCAAGAGGAAGAAGAAAATTAGGATCCCGAGAATGTAACTAGTGATCAGGGGCAGAAGGGTCAAGAGAAATGGTCCTTCCTCTTCCTATAAATAGGGATCCAAGGATCTACCCATACTGTTCAGGGGGGCTGATTCTGAAAAAGGAATTGATATTATTCGGATCATTCAATTGTGGATATTTTGTGTCGCAACTACTACTGTCCAGTTTCGAGTCCTCTCTAAACAAACACAGAGGACAGCAAGATCAGGGAAACTGGTAAGTGCATGCACATAACCGTGGGAGTGCAAATATGCTAAAAGAACAGATAAATTATCTCAGGATTACACAACTTATCACAGATCCACTAGTAAGCATAGGCAATTCCCACATAACCTACACCTGATGGTAAACCTCAAACAAGGAGAACGGAGGAAACATACATCTAGGCGCCTATAGTCTTATATATCTTGTCAATAAGCAATTCCAGATCCAGCAAGCCAGGTTGTACAAGCGTTGCACAATCCAACCACAAATCCACAAGGATTCTGAGAATTCAGAGAAATCTAAGAGTCACACCGATATAGCACATGGACACCACGAAGATATCTTAGTCGCCTCCAGACATTTAAGCACAATCCCGAACCCCTTGCCATACCCTAGTCACAAGATTCCAGAGCTCATTCCGCATGAACATTTTTTAAGGACAGTACAAGTGCAACAATGGAGTGCGAGGATATAAAGTCAGCATACGTACTGGATGCGGCCGAGTTTCTCATCGACGGAGATGGACTCCTGCGAGAGCACGCTGAGCTGCTCCAGCGAGTACGGGTGCTCCGGGTCCTTGATGTCCCGCACCGTATCTGGCGCACGGCACCGCGAAAGCACACCCATCCATCAGCTCCAGCTACCCCGCGAAGCTAAGCTAGCTAAGCAAGGGCTCAAGAGAAGAAACCGAGCGAGGCGAGGGCTGGTGGTACCGTACCGAAGACGTCGAGCGGGTCTAGCGCGTCCGCCGCGTGCGGGTGCGCCGCGCGCTCCGGCCGCTCGTGCACCACCGGGTTCGCGTTGATCATGCCCACCGTCATCTTCCTCCTCCCCTTGGATGCGGCGGTGCCGATTGATTCGGGAGCAGAATGCGAGAGGGGAGAAGTCGAGAAGAGAAGACGATGAGGACGATTTTTTTTTCTTTGTCGGGTCTTAATCATTGCCTCATTGGTGGGCACACTTCACTTCCCTCTAGTTGCGGGAAAGAGTCAAATGGGCCAGACCGTCTATATTTCCGCCCATAGAATCGGGTTAATTAAAGAGAGGTAGCTCCTCCTCGCTCGTCCGCGTTTCGCGGCTTGCGGTGGCCTCTGCTCCTCGCCACGTCATGTATAGGGGCGTAAGATGGATGGGTCTGTTGTTGCTTTGAGAACTGGGTTGCTTCATGCTCGCAGACTATAATACACCACGTCACGGTTGCTAGCACATGCTTTTAGCCCATCTGTTATTTTCATGGGCCAATTCTAGCTAGCTGCCTCAAACGAACCACAGCACTCACGGAGCATTTAAGTGTAAAAAATTAGCGGCTGCATACCTCACCTGACATATCTCAGTTTATGTGCATATACTCCAACTAAAAAATTTGTATTTCACAAACTAATTATCTAAATCAAATTATGATTACACCGTAGTGATCTTTGTGTTAAGACTTTCAAAACTAGATCACACTTGCCTACGTTTGAAAAATATTATTTAAAATATTTTTTGCTCTAAAACATTTTTTAGAATATTTTTCTTAGAATATGAAATTTTATTTTTGGAATAATTTATTTTATCTTTAAACAATCTTTCTATGATGAACATTTTTACATCTCCTTAGTAACAACACAATCAAAATATTGTTGTCTTTCTAAAACAATTTTTTATTTATTTTTAGAACATCTTTTATGATGCAAGTTCATGGGTGCACATCCAGCGGCCCACGGTGGACCGACCTCCTGCGGCAACGACGGTTGCTGTCGTGCGTGTTATGTATAGACGCCCCGCGAAAAAGTAACTAAAGTCTGGAGTCTGCTGGATTCGTTCGCTAGCGAAGTCAGTTGGATCAAGAGAGCAGGCAATTCTGCAACAAAGATAGAAAAGACTATCGTAAGAAAAGATCGACCTTATAAACATAAATTTGTTTTCTTCAACATGTCAAGTAATATCATGGTAACTAGCATGTTTATTTTTCAGGTTTCACTACTCCTCTAACAAGAAAATCATCAATAAGCTACTGCTTGATAAAGACACTGGAAGCAAAGCTCGTGGTTGTGAACATGGCATTTCTAAATCTAGGTATCTCCTTGCTACAAACTGCAAATAAAATAGATAGACCGACTAGATCATGGCTGCACTTGATCGTAAAGCATTATCTTTATTAGTCGTCACCAAGTTGTACATTTGGTATATCATAGTATCTATAAAATTGATAGTGCATATATCATTTATACTAATGTAAGCATCTTCCTCTACTTAGCAATGCAAAAAGATATCTGATTTTGCATATTGCTGCCCTATTTACATATCCTCCTGTTTATATAATTTGCCTACCTAGACAACAGCCTTCCTCTCAAGTTGAATGTCAACATAGAATTTCTAATAATTTTTTACATGTGCCTCTTTATTGTTTTATATCTTTCTCTTCCAAATTGTGAGTATATGTGAGAGACATAGCCATAGGTACCATAGAGATGCTTCTGATCACTTTAATTTTTTTCAACATCAGATCCTCATTCAAATATGGCTGCCTCCTCAAAATATTAGATTTATTGTAAACTCTTCGTGCGGCTATTAATAAGCTCTATAGCAACTAACTATCGTTCCTATATTTACAGTTCCAAATGACGATGCTTAGAAGGAAGAAGGGGAGCAGCTTATTTTATGTTTACACAGTTCCAACCATGCCTTGATCTGCATCTGATGCCCTGCTGCTTGGTGCTATATATATTTAGGCATTTTATATGAAGGGCAGGCCTGGTGCAGTTGGTTGAGCGTTTGCTCACCGAAGTGCCAGGTCGTGTGTTCGAGCGGCCTCCCCGCAGTTTACTGTGGGGGTAAGGCTTGCCCGTATATTTCCCTTCCCCAGACCCCACTCGAGTGGGAGTCTCTGGGGGTGTGCCCTTTTATAACCTGGTGTTTTCAACATCAGTGAAACTCTTTTGGATACCGGATGACTACAAAGTGTGTTATCTCCTCCTTTTAATATCTTAGTACTCCACTCTTATTTGGATCAGTATTCTACGTTACCTGTTAAAATGTTTGGTAGCTACTAATACTGATTGTTAAATATAATTTATGGTTTTCACAGCACCTATGAGCTGCAGATACCATTCAATCAACAATATTAATATTATTGTTATAAAAAAATAATATTAATATTATTAGAATATTTGCATGGATATTGGATACTGTATACAAGTCGTGATCGGGCGCGCAGAGCGCGCATTATGTTCTAGTTTAACAAATACTCCCATGGGCGCTACCCCTAAAAATGGAGGCTCACATGGTCGTCGGCACACCGAAGCTCCTCCAGGACATGCAAAATGCCGCCCTGGCAGCCGGGGCCGAGGCGGCGCGGCCGGCGGCCATGGTGGCAGCGGCCACCGTGGCCAGCGACCACTACGCGCGGCTCCTGCAGCTCTGCCAGACCGCGGCGAACCCTTCCGCAGGCCGGGCCATCCACGCGCACGCCGTCAAGGCGGGCCTCCTCCTCGTCAGCGCCTACCTCCGCAACAACCTCCTCTCGTACTACGCCGGTGCCAGCGCGAGTGGCGGGTCCTTCCGCGACGCGCGGAACCTGTTCGACGAGATCCCGCCCGTGCGGCGGAACGCGTTCACCTGGAACACGCTTCTGTCGATGTACGCCAAGTCCGGCCGCCTCGCTGACGCCCGCGCCGTGTTTGACGAAATGCCAGAGCGGGACGCGGTGTCCTGGACCATCATGATCGTCGGGCTCAACCGCGCCGGCCGCTTCCGGGAGGCCGTGAAGACGTTTGTGGGCATGGTTGGCGAGGGGCTGGCACCGACGCAGTTCACGCTCACCAACGTGCTCTCAGCGTGTGCCGCAACGGAGGCCAGCGGGATTGGGAGGAAGGTCCACTCCTTTGTCGTCAAGCTCGGTCTGAGTAGCTACGTGCCTGTGGTCAACTCGGTGCTCAACATGTACGGCAAGTTTGGGGATGCTGAGACAGCAACGGCTGTGTTTGAGAGGATGCCAGTGCGTAGTGTGTCAAGCTGGAATGCCATGGTGTCACTGTACGCCCGCCAGGGTAGGATGGACTTTGCTGTGTCCACGTTTGATAACATGGAAGAACAAAGCATTGTCTCTTGGAACGCTATCATAGCAGGGTACAACCAGAATGGGCTTGATGACATGGCATTGAAGTTCTTCTCACGAATGCTGAGTGATTCTTCCATGGAGCCAGATGCATTCACAGTAACCAGTGTCTTATCAGCTTGCGCTAACCTTCGCATGTTGAAGATGGGAAAACAAATGCACTCTTATATCTTGAGAAAAAGAATGCCATACAGCAGTCAGATCATAAATGCTCTCATCTCAACTTATGCAAAGTCTGGAAGTGTTGAGACTGCAAGGAGAATCATGGATCAGGCAGTGATTTCCGATCTGAATGTTATTTCCTTCACTGCTCTCCTGGAAGGCTATGTCAAGCTCGGGGACATGAAGCAGGCAAGGGAAATCTTCGAAGTTATGAACAACCGAGATGTCATTGCTTGGACCGCAATGATTGTTGGCTACCAGCAGAATGGTCAAAATGACGAGGCCGTGAAGCTCTTCAGATCAATGATCAAAAGTGGCCCAGAACCAAACAGCTATACGCTTGCTGCTATTCTTAGTGCCTGTGCAAGCCTGACATGCCTTGATTATGGAAAGCAGATCCATTGCAAGGCTATCAGATCATTACAGGAGCAATCTGTTTCTGTCAGCAATGCCATTATCACAACGTATGCGAGGTCAGGCAGTGTGCCATTGGCGAGAAGAGAGTTTGATCGGATTTGCTGGCGCAAGGAGACAGTCACATGGACATCGATGATCGTGGCATTGGCACAACATGGTTTAGGAGAAGAAGCCATTGACCTTTTTGAGGAAATGCTTTGCGTTGGTGTGAAACCAGACCGCATAACTTACATTGGTGTGTTTTCAGCTTGCACACATGCTGGTTTTGTGGACAAAGGGAAGAGGTACTATGATCAGATGCAGAATGAGCATGGCATCGTACCGGAAATGAGCCACTATGCGTGCATGGTAGATCTCCTGGCCCGTGCTGGCCTGCTCACAGAAGCTCAGGAATTCATTCAACGGATGCCTATCATGCCAGATGCAATAATCTGGGGTTCACTCCTTTCAGCTTGCAGAGTGCAAAAGAATGCAGATTTAGCAGAACTCGCCGCGGAGAAGCTGTTGTTAATTGATCCTGACAACAGTGGCGCCTACTCTGCTCTTTCCAATGTCTATTCTGCCTGTGGGAGGTGGAATGACGCGGCAAGGATCTGGAAGCTGAGGAAGGACAAGGCAGTGAAGAAGGAGACTGGTTTCAGCTGGACTCATGTGCACAACAAGGTTCACGTCTTTGGAGCAGACGATGTACTGCATCCACAGAGGGATGCAATCTACAAGAAGGCCACTGAAATCTGGGAGGAGATCAAGAAGGCAGGATTTGTCCCCGATCTGAACTCTGTTCTGCACGATGTTGATGACGAGCTGAAGGAGGAGTTGCTGAGCCGCCACAGCGAGAAGCTCGCCATTGCATTCGGTCTCATCAACACCCCAGAGAAGACGACCCTGCGGATCATGAAGAACCTACGAGTGTGCAATGACTGCCATGCCGCGATCAAGTTCATCTCCAAGGTTGTGGACAGGGAGATTATAGTGAGAGATGCAACGAGGTTTCACCATTTCAGAGATGGGTTCTGCTCGTGTAAAGATTATTGGTAGGAAACCTTTGTCGCAAGTTGAATAAGAAAGAAGCGTTCCTTTTTCTTTTGGTTCATATGCTATAGGCTGTGTGCATAAACTCTGCAGCCAATGATCGATATTTGTAACTTGTAAGCTATTTAGTTTTGATGACTAATTTAGTTTGTAATGTATTGCTAACCTTGAGTGGCAACCTTTCATTTTCAGAAAGCATCAAGGCATAGAATATGGATTCCCATGTGTACCTTGGATCATTCATTCATTGTTTTGTAAACGAAGTAACAATGTTATTGTTAATGTAAACACCGATCACCTTTCCCCTCAATTTCAGCTTATGCATAACTCAATGGCTAAAGTTGGAGGAAATGTATATTACTATCGTTCATGTTGTCATCCTTTCCACGGAGGATCAGTCATCTCTGTGGCATTATGCTGATGGCGTTTCCTTGGAATTTTTTTTTCAGAGAATCGCGGTTATATCAACAGAAAGATACTAGTATGACAGTTCTGCACAAAATTTCAAAAAACGAGTCATCAAAAGGGCTTGCAAGAGCAAGCAACATCATAAGGTGATACCACACGACGTAATTGATACAATACATTGATACAAAATCGAGGCAGGAAGCAAATATCCCTAGAATAGCAATGCACTTGTTGAAACTTAAAAACACCACGTCAATATGTCCCCAATCTTTGACAAAGTGTAACATGTCAACTCACTAAAACTGTGTTAGTAATAGTTCAGCACATAGTGAAATGGTATATTTCTAGCCACAGTATCCAAAATGTAGTCTATTCCAAGGAATAGAATGGTGATCCTTCAAAATGATCATGAATGTCGATTGCTGAAATTAGCCTCACTCGGAGCCCACATCAACACCCTTCTTTGCTAAGAATTCCTTTGCCTCCACAATATCCTGTATAGTAAGTCAAAGCTCAAACATGTCAGAATAAACCTAGCATATGGTCTTAGAGCACCAAAAAAAAAAGAAAAGGAATGTCATTCGGCATGTACTTGCCACTGTCAATATGAAAACTCATGCAGCATAATGCAATAACAGCTCAAGACAATAAGTTTCCAAGGTTCCTCAGTTTAGTCATGGTCTTATGGATAGACTCAGAAATTTAGCCCCAGCTCAGTAGCTAACCTGTTGCAGTAGTATAGCTTCTTGAGGGCAAGTTGGGAAGAACATAAGTCCAAATCCAACCATAAAAAGGCCGTAGCATCCAAGAGCCACTACCAAGTAGATTGGAAGCTGAAACAACAACCAAATTCATAAACAAACTATGAATCACCTTCGCTATATTTTTAAGAATTTACATGTGAAAATCAATGACACTGACCAGCCAAGTATAACTTCGAGGAACAGTTGAGGTTTCAAGGAGTGCAACCCAGATGGCTGAGATTGCTACCAGTATAGCAACAATCTTGAATATGTGCTTCATTTGAGAACGAGGTGCTTTCCTGTCATAAAAGAAAACAGAATAAGGACACTATGGATCAGTTTTCCTAACACAAGCTGTTGCACAACACACTTTGACCCATATTCATGCTGGTAGCCTGGTACGGCTGTACGGTTGTGTGGTTTAGTCGCACATGGTTCTCTAGATGGATTTAAGCTGGGCAAACTGTAAAGACATTTGAGAACCATTCACACTAGTATACATAAAAAAACTTAAATGTTGGCACCTAGAGCATTACAGTTGCAATCCAGCAGGCTAGGGAATAGGTATGAAGAAGGCTCAAAAAGATCTAGAATAGTTTGAGTGGCGATCCTATGCATCTTTTGGTTGAACAGCACCTAAGCATGTGGACTGTTATGGGAGCCCTCATAATTTCAGCAACAGATCTAGCTCACTCAGCAGCATCAACTGAAGATGTAATTTGGCACATGCTTGCCAGTACTCGATTCAGCTTCATGGGATGACAAATTGGTTCAGGCACTTGCGCAATAGTGTGCCCTGAGAAATTTTCCTTTTTCCTAGTGATTAAGAGTAATCAAAGATAAGCAGGGATAAATCGACCAGAGGGGCTGTATTAACATACTTTGGACTCTGAGCCTGTCTTTTGCAAATTTTAATGACAAATGGCGAATTTTGGACCTGCACAGCGCCCAGGGGTATTTCCTTTGACATGAATGCACGCGCTTGTTGTCTAACAAACAGTATAATTGTATGGTCCAGTGGTTTTTTAAGGGTTACCTTCTAGTGTATGCTGTAGAATATACTATAAAATGATCAGAAGGCAGTACAAGCTCACCATTTCAAAACGTTGAGCATGGCAATGGATCAAAGACAAATAATTGAATTATGGTGTGAAAATCGATCTATAGTGCAATCAATCAGGGGCGGCCCCAGCATAGGAAATTGAAGTTAGTAGGTAATATATTGTAACTGGATCAGATCCGAACACAAATAATTTTGTTAGGGTTTGGGGTGCTCCGTCTCGCACAGTAGAAGGAAAGAGAAGGGGGCGGGCATACCTGGTGGATGCTCGTCGCCGGCAAAGGGCTGGGCGAAGACGTGACGAATGGCGCTGCCGCTCGCCCAGTCGGCGCCGCCAGGGAAAGAAGACGAAGGGAGGGGAGTCAGAGAGAAGGGAAGCCTGAGCCTGATGGGGAGGGCTGTCCATGAGCCGAGCTCGAGCGAGCCTGCCACCTCAAGCTGGAGTTCGATCGCTTCCCGAGCCGAGGTCGATCTGAGCCTGAGATCCGGGGGGATCCGAATAGGTTCTCTCTTGTAGCCTGGCCCAATGTTGGGGCAATGCCTACCGCTTTTTCCCTTTGCCCCTCTGTCATTTAGTTCATCAAAAGTTGTTGATTTTGGTATTGTAGCACATTTCGTTTTTCACTTAACAAATAATGTCCAATTATAGACTAATTAGACTTAAAAGATTCATCTCGTGCTAATCAGTTAGATTGTGTAATTAATTATTTTTTCAACTGCAATTAATGCTCCATACATGTGTCCGAATATTAACGGTTGCTGTAGAAATTTTTTTTGGGAACTAAACGGAGCCTTACTTCTTTTCCTTTTCTCTTTTTTTTATTTACGGCGGGGGTTTGTTTGTTGAGGGGAGCGGGAGGAGGTTGGGGGTTTACTGGTAAACCCCGCAATTGCTTGGTTGAGCTGCTGATTTTCTTTTTCCTTTTATATGGACCAGCTGGTGATCTCCAACTCCAAGAGTCCAAAAGTTGTCGGAGTAGGACGGGCGCAGAGGAGAGCATGGTACATTTGCTCCGAAAGCTCTAGGGATTAAAACTGTAGAGAGAGGCCCCAAAAGCGGTAGGCATTAAAAGCTGGGGCGGGTGGTGGGTTCTGTAGAGATAAAATCATCTTTTCAAAGGGTTATTTAGCGATTCTTGGATGGAATATCAACAGTGTGTCTTATAAGAAATCAAAATTAAACTTGTCGGGTACCACGATTAGGGACCTCCTAATCGGTGTACTAAGATCATTCTAAAAAACGCAAACACGTGTTAAGACAACCGGGCCCACAAAGGCCCACGGCCTGCTTCCCATTCGGAAGAAAGGAAAGTACTCAAAGAAGCCCAGCGTGCGGCCCATTCACATTCCCCTCGAACCCGCGGAACGATCTCCGCCTCGCTCGAGGGTCCCTCTCAGGTCCGCTGGGCAATCTCCGCCTCGCTCGAGGGTAGCGGACCTACCTTCAAGCAGGTAACCAATCTCCGCCTCGCTCGAGGCCACCCCTCGGCGCAAGGGACAAACAACCCTGCCGCCCAACCGCTCGCCGTACGAAGGCATTAAAAGCCAGCCACTCCGCCACGGCTCAAAGGACGGACGGCGTCAGGCCACCACTCCCACAGTAGATGTGACTGGGGTCCCATCCGCTGACTCCGGTCACCATTCCGCCATCCCGGATGCTGTAGCAGCACCTTGGGACCTGCAACGCGAGACAAGACAGGCCCGGCACTCCTCCCGTTCCTGTTCTGCCGACACCGACCACCCGGACTCGCCTCCCTCTGAGGAAGGGGTCCGGCGATGTCACGTGCCCTTCCGGAAGGGGCGCTCATCACACACGGTCGGAGTCCTGGACCTCCCCCCTCCTCTCAGAGGTCCGGGACCTCCACGTGTCCCCCGGACCTTCTAGTGTGCACGTCCGCACTCCGACCAGGGGGTCCGGGGCCATCCCGCGCCATTACTACTGCCGGAACACTGCAGGACGACCGGCGCAATCTTCACGGGACGAAGGACGATATCCAGGGCGACAGCGACGCGCGCCGCCTTCCCACAGTGTACTTCCTACAGTATCCGACCACTGTACCCCGCGATTCAGGGGGAAAACGACGACTTCCATGCCCCACTCATGTACGCCGCCCCTCCTTGAGACTATAAAAGGAGGAGGCAGGCTCCCCTTAGCTCTCTCTGGACTCTATTTTTGCCTGGTCTCTCCGGCTTCTCTCTTCAAGAAGACGCGTAGGGACTACTGGGCACTCATCTCAATCGACTCCACTCCTAGCTGAGACTTGGGAGCTTCTCTCCCTCTCTCGCCTCGCTTGTACCCCCTACTACGAGCACTCCGGGTGCAAGATAATACAGTGCCCTCGCACACCCCCTTTGCTGGACGTACGGCCCCGCGGCCGGAACCAGGATAAATCGTGTGTTACTGTGTTGCCTCTTGCATCATCATCTGGGACGAGGAAACACGCAGCATTTACTGGTTGGGATCCGGGCCCCCGGGTCGGGACACCAACAGTTGGCGCGCCAGGTAGGGGGGCGCTGCGTGACATTTTTTCTCTCTTTTTCCTATTTGATCTCCAGGGATGGCGAGCAGGTCCAACGCATACCCTATGGGTGTCTCGGATCCGCACCCAGCTGGGTTTGTGATCTGGTTCGGGAGTCTCGAGTTCAGAGCGACCGGCAAAGGTTACCTCATGCGGCTCCTCTCGCCCAGACGCAACCCCATCACCCCGACTTCACCGGCCCGGCACGACAGGCGCTCGGGTCAGCGTTCGCGACAAGCACGCGCGGAGTGGCGTCGCGCGGCATGTCACAACTCCCCCATGTGGGTCGAGGCTGGCATGTCGCAACTCAGCATCGAGGTGAACGGGGCCACCGTTTCATCATCACGTGCCTCAGCATCATCTGTGCCGGCACCGTCACCTGCAGTGGCGCTAGTGCCTCCTAGGGGGGCTCGACTTCGCCCTCGCCCTTCCCCTTCGGGATGCGCAACACTGCCACTCGCACCTACGTCTCTTCGATCAACACTAACCTCACCGAGTATGAGGATCTATCGGGTCATCATCTTCTATCGATCCGCAACCTCATCGCGTCGTCCCTCGACGAATCCTACCCCGAGACGGCGAGCTCGATCGCCGACGACGTCAGCTTCTTCATGAATAACTTCGCGGCCGAGGAGGCCGAGGACTACTCTGGGGTCTACGACCCCGGCGCTCTTCGCTCGTTCCAGCTGGCGACGGCTTACTGCCTCCCCTGCTCCGAAGACTCCAGCGAGGGGGATTTCGATCCTTCCCGGGAGTGCTTCATGGTGGACCTCGCGGACGAGCGGAACGACAACGCCCCAAGCAACGACGGGGACGCCGGGGCGGACGCGCGGGCAAAGCAACCGGCGAACCCGCCTGCAGCCCCTTCCTCGTCAAGCTCGGCGGCGCGACAAGCCCAGCTGGCGCAGCTCAAAGAGCTTCAAGCCAAGCTCGACGAGCAGCGTCAACAAACCCAGGAGCTGCGCGCCGCACTCGAGCAGCAGCGTACCGCGCGCGGTACACATGCCCAGGCGGCGGGACGTGTTGCCCGGGAGCGCATCCTGGCCGACGACAACATCGACAAATCTCCGAAACTGCAAACAGTCGGCGAAAAACTCGTCGCTGTGGCCTATCTACTTCAAGCTATGCCCGAGCCATCGACTCCCTCAGGCCGCAACCTGCGCCGCGAGGCACAGGAGCTCATCGAGCAAGCTGCCGTGCAGCAGGCCGAGAGTTCTGCGTCTCGTATGCGCTCGAAGGCCCCAGAGCAGCCTGGCGGGACTGCGCATCAGGATCGCGAGGCTTCTGTGCACACGCCACCAGCACGGAAGGGCAAGGCAGCCGTAACACCCGATGCGAGGGCATCCTCGGTGCATGAGCGCATCGGAAGAGTTTCCGTAAGGGAGCGAATCTGTGACACTCGCGGGCACGCGGGCGACAGCGACGCCCGCAATGTCATCGACGGCAGGAGGTACACCCCTCGACGGGGTGGACGCTTCGACCCCGAGCACGACAGGGGTGAGTCCCCCGAGCCTCCGGGCACCCGGGTATTCAGCCGGGAGATTCGAACTGCACCCTTTCCTCCGCGCTTTCGACAACCTAACACCCTCGTCAAGTACTCGGGCGAGACTGACCCTGCAGTCTGGCTCAACGACTACCGCCTAGCGTGCCAGCTAGGCGGTGCGATGGAGGACGCGGTCATCATCCGCAACCTTCCTCTTCATCTTGCTGACGCCACACGAACGTGGCTCGAGCACCTGCCTGCGGATCAGATCCACAATTGGGCCGACTTGGTCCATATCTTCGTGGGCAATTTCCAGGGCACGTACGTGCTCCCTGGGAACTCCTGGGACCTCAAAGGGTGTCGCCAGAAGCCCCGCGAGTCCCTGCGTGACTACATGCGACGCTTCTCCAAGCAGTGCACCGAGCTCCCCAGCGTCACCCACGTCGAAGTCATCAACGCTTTCCTCGAGGGTACGACGTGCAGGAACCTGGTGCATGAGCTTGCGAGAAGCCGACCCGTCAGCACCAATGAATTGTTCGACGCTGCCACCAACTACGCCGCCGGCTAGGAGGCTGTTGGTGCCATCTTCGACGACAAATCAAGCAAGCGCAAGGACGATGCGCCCGCGGAGGGCAGCAGCGTCAAGCCCAACGCCCCCGCCAAGAAACTGAAGCGGGGGAAGAAGGGGAAGAAGCCGGTCCCACCAAACCAGCGTGAGTCGGGGCGGGCAGAGGACTCCGAGGAGGCCTTTGCTGCCGCCCCAGACCGCAAAGGGCCTCGAGGCCCCCCTCGAGGTGGTGGTGGCCAATTCGACGACATGCTCAAGAAGCCGTGCCCTTACCATAAGGGCCCGGTCAACCATACCCTCGAGCAGTGCGAAATGCTCAAGAAGTATTACAACCGCGTCGCGCATCGCGACGAAGATAAGAAGAAGGATGCGGGCGACAAAGGTGGAGATGATGAGTTCCCCCCAGTGGAGAACGCCTTCTTCATCTTTGGAGGAGCAACAACGAATATGACTTCTCGGCAGCGCAAGCGTGAGCGCCGCGAAGTCTTTTCCGTCACCAAAGCCACGCCATCCTACCTCGACTGGTCGAAGGATACCATCGCCTTTGGCCGCGAGGACCACCCCGACTAGGTCCCGCATCCGGGATGGTATCCGCTCGTTGTCGACCCCATCATCGGCAACACTCGCTTCTCCAAGGTGCTAATGGACGGAGGCAGCAACCTCAACATCATGTACGCCCCCACCTTGGAGCTCATGGGGATCGGACTGGACAAGCTTCGCCCCAGCAAGTCGCCATTTCACGGCGTCGCGCCGGGGAAGCGAGTCCAACCCCTCAGCCAGATCGATCTGCCTGTGTGCTTCGGCACAGCAGCCAACTTCCGCAAGGAGATACTCACTTTCAAGGTGGTGGGATTTCGAGGGTCCTATCATGCCATCCTTGGTCGTCCCTGCTACGCCAAGTTTATGGCCGTCCCCAACTACACCTACCTCAAGCTCAAAATGCCGGGTCCAAAGGGCGTCATCACCATCGGCTCTTCGTTCGAGCACGCCTACGAGTGCGACGTTGAGTGCGTTGAGCGCGCGGAAGCTCAAGCGGAGGACGAGGCCCTCGCAGCCACCCTCGACAAAATGGCGAGCGAGGCCTTGGACTCCACGCACCGACATGCCGGGAGCTTCGAACCCGCCGAGGGTATCAAGAAGGTGCCCCTCGATCCGAGCCACTCCGACGATAAGGCGTTGCAGATCAGCGCCACCCTCGACGATAAATAGGAAGTGGTGCTCGTCGATTTCCTCCGCGCCAACGCAGATATCTTTGCGTGGAGTCCCTCAGACATGCCTGGCATACCGAGGGAGGTTGCCGAGCACTCTCTTGATGTCCGACCCAACTCCAAGCCGGTGAAGCAGCGCCTAAGACGCTTCGATGAGCTCAAGCGCCGGGCGATCGGTGAGGAGTTGCAGAAACTTCTAGCGTCCGGATTCATCAAGAGGTATTCCATCACGAATGGCTAGCTAATCCAGTATTAGTGAAGAAAAAGAGTGGAAACTGGAGGATGTGTGTAGATTACACTAGTTTAAATAAGACATGTCCGAGGTTCCCTTTCCTTTGCCACGAATCGATCAGATTGTAGACACTACTGCGGGATGTGAACTCCTATCCTTTCTTGATGCCTATTCCGGTTACCACCAAATCAAGATGAAAGAGTCCGACCAGCTCGCGACTTCTTTTATCACACCTTTTGGCATGTACTGCTACGTTACGATGCCCTTTGGCCTCAGAAACGCCGGAGCCACATACCAGCGATGTATGCTCCACGTTTTCGGAGACCATCTCGGGCGCAGCGTAGAGGCATACGTCGATGACATCGTTGTGAAATCCAGGAAGGCGGACGACCTGGTTGCTGATCTCAGGATCGCATTCGATTGCCTACGAGCCAAAGGGGTAAAACTTAACCCCGAGAAGTGCGTGTTCGGGGTGCCTCGAGGCATGCTCTTGGGCTTCATTGTCTCCCAGCGGGGCATTGAACCCAACCCTGACAAAGTCTCGGCCATCACTCGGATGGGACCGATCCGAGACTTGAAGGGGGTACAGAGGGTCATGGGATGCCTAGCGTCCCTTAGCCGTTTTATCTCACGTCTCGGCGAGAAAGGCTTACCCCTGTACCGACTCTTGAGGAAAACCGAGCGCTTCACGTGGACTCTCGAAGCTCAAGAAGCCCTCGAAAGACTGAAAGCATCACTCACTCGAGCTCCCATTCTCACAACACCTATGGACGGCGAGCCCCTCTATCTGTACGTAGCCGCGACGACCCAAGTGGTCAGCGCGGTGATCGTGGTCGAAAGACAAGAGGAGGGTCATGCTCTGCCCGTCCAACGACCGGTGTACTACATCAGCGAGGTGTTGTCTGAAACTAAGACACGCTATCCACAGATTCAAAAGCTGCTCTACGCAGTGGTTTTGGCTCGGCGCAAGCTGCGCCACTACTTCGAGGCTCATCCCGTCACCGTGGTCTCGTCTTTCCCCTTGGGAGAGATAGTCCGCAACCGGGAAGCCGAGGGTAGAATTGCCAAATGGTCTGTGGAGCTGATGGGAGAAACACTCACCTACGCCCCTCGCAAGGCGATCAAGTCCCAAATCTTGGCTGACTTCGTGGCTGAGTGGACGGACACTCAGCTACCCCCATCACAAATCCAGGGCGAATGCTGGACTATGTACTTCGACGGGTCGGTGATGAAAACCGGCGCCGGTGTCGGCCTTCTTTTCATCTCACCCCTCGGAGAGCATATGCGATACGTGATACGCCTACGCTTTCCCACATCGAACAACATGGCGGAGTACGAGGCCCTCCTCAGTGGCCTCTGCATCGCCATCGAGCTCGGTGTCAAACGCCTCGACGCGCGCGGTGACTCAACTCGTCGTTGACCAAGTCATGAAGGAGTCTAGCTGTCACGACCCAAAGATGGAGGCATACTGCAACGCAGTACGCCGCCTCGAAGACAAGTTCGACGGCCTGGAGCTCACTCATGACCCGCGCAAGTACAACGAAGACGCCGATGAATTAGCCAAGATCGCGTCGGGGCGGACCACCGTCCCCCCGAATATCTTCGCTCAAGACATCGTCAAGCCCTCCGTCGACTTCAGGGACCCGACGGAGTCAGGCCCCTCGTCCGCTGGGCCCTCCGGCGGGAACCCTCCGGCGGACGAGGACGAGCCCATGGACATTGACTTCGGCACCACCTCCGCGGATGAGGCCGAGGCAATGGAAGCTGACGAGGCCCCCGCTGCGCGAGATTGGCGCGTTCAGTACCTTGACTCGATGATTCGAGGGGTCCTACCCTCGGACCGCGCTCAGGCGCGACGCCTCGCCAGGCAGGCCAAGTCCTTCGTTCTAATCGACGATGAGCTACACAAGCGTAGCCCCTCGGGTGTCCTGCAACGATGCATCCCCATCCCCGAGGGCAAGGAGCTGATCCGCGACATCCATGCTGGCATCTTCGGTCATCACGCCGCGCCACGCACTCTCGTGGGTAACGCATTTCGGCAAGGCTTTTACTGGCCCACCGCAGTCGCCAACGCCACCGACGTTGTGCGGACCTGCGAGGGGTGCCAGTTCTATGCTCGAAAAACACATCTCCCGGCCCATGCTCTGCAGACCATCCCCATCACATGGCCGTTTGCCATGTGGGGACTAGACCTCGTCGGTCCGCTGAAGAAGGCGCCCGGGGGCTTCACCCACTTGCTGGTGGCGGTCGACAAGTTTTCCAAATGGATCGAGGATCGACCCATCGGCAAGATCAAATCCGAGCAAGCAGTTCTGTTCTTCACCGACATTGTCTTTAGGTTCGGGGTCCCGAACTCGATCATCACCGACAACGGCACCCAGTTCACAGGCAAGAAATTCTTGGCGTTCTGCGACAGCTTCCACATACGTGTGGACTGGTCGGCTGTGGCACACCCACAGACGAACGGGCAAGTGGAGCGTGCCAATGGCATGATCCTCCAAGGACTAAAGCCAAGGATCTTCAACAAGCTGAACAAATTCGGCCGGAGGTGGCTCACGGAGCTACCCTCGGTCATCTGGAGCCTAAGGACGACCCCGAGCAGAGCTACGGGTTTTTCTCCATTCTTCCTCGTCTATGGCGCCGAGGCCATACTCCCCACTGACTTGGAGTACGGATCGCCGAGGCTCAAGGCATACCAAGAGCAACGAAACCAGCGAGCTCGCGAAGACTCGCTGGACCAAGTGGACAAGGCTCGAGACATGGCGCTCCTCCACTCTGCGCGCTATCAGCAGTCCTTGCGAAGGTACCAAGCGCAGAGGATCCGGCGCCGAGACCTCAACGAAGGGGACTTGGTGCTGAGGCTTCGACAGGATAATAGGGGCCGCCACAAGCTCTCACCTCCATGGGAAGGACCGTACATAATCGCCGAGGTGCTCAAACCCGGCACCTACAAGCTGGCAAATGAAAAAGGCGAAGTCCTCACCAACGCTTGGAATATACAACAGCTACGTCGCTTCTATCCCTAGAATTTCAAGTTTTTTGTACATTTGCCTGTACTCGCATCTTCAATTTCCCGAAATAGTAAAGAAGTACGCTTTACTTGTCTACTTTTTGGGAACCATCCGGTCCCTCGAAGGCTAGGATGCACGCTAACACTGAGGTACGCTCGGCTTTACCCTTGGCAAAGCCGAGCCTCCCTCGGGGGCTACTACGGGGGAAACCCCCGAACGTCCCCAAAAAGTCGCCAGTATTTTTCAAAATATTTCTGTCTCGACCCTAAGCTTCTCGTATCCTTGGAAAAAACCGGCGCGAGGCGTATGCAACTACGGACGGGGCCGGCCGAGTCGAGGGGCCGCCTACGCCTCCGGGATACGGCACCCCCCTCACCACCCTACGCCTATGTTGCTTATGAACGCGAACCCCCTCGCAGACGTTCGCCCAAGTCGCATACAAGAACACGGAAATAAAGTAAAGAAATACAGGCTCGAACACACAAGGCCTCGACGGGCCACGCACTCGAATTACGAAAAAAAATCTTTTATATTCATAGGATGTGATTACAAAATGCGACTATGATATAAACACTAATCTATTTACATGGGCTTCGAGGCCCAACTGTCCTACAGGCTACCATCCCCCCCTTGCGGGTCTTCAGGGGCGTCGAATTCGGCGATGGGAGGGATGTCTGCCTCGAGCTTCTCGGCGAGGACGGTGGCGAACTCCTCCGCGGCCGCATCGGCTTCATCCATGATGGCCGACGCGGCGTCCGCGTCAGCATCATCGGGCACGACGTACCCCGACGACACCCTCTGGAGATCCATGAGGTAATGCATCGAGACCACGGCGAGAGCCCGCAGGACACCAAGGCGGAAGGTACTCTTGGCGTGTTCGGCAATCCGGCCGCCTAGCGCGCGCAGGCGGCTGATCACCGAACTGCCCGAGACGGCACCCTCCCCCTCGAGCTCTTGACACACACTCACGGCGGTCTGCTCCAGCTTAGCAAACTCCATCTGTGCCGCCGTGAGCGCAGTGTGGACCGCTTCCTTCGCCGCGGTCTCGTCCGCTACCTTTTGCCTCAGCTCTGAGTAAAGGAAATCGACATTAGCTACAAAAAGAAACAAATCGACGAAAAATCGAAGGTACTCACCCGTCATGTTCTTCTGCGATTCCTCCCTCTGGGTCCGGGCGGCCTCTTCAAGCGAGGACAAGGAGGCTTCATTCTCTCTAAGGGCGGCCCCCATGTTCTGGAGGGCCACCTCCTTCCCCTCGAGGGCCTCGCCCTTTTCCCGGAGGGTCCCGGTGAGCGCAACCACGGCCACCTCTTTATAAGGAGCTCGGCCTTCTGCTGCTCGAGCGTCATGCTGAGGCGCTGCAGCTCAGCGCTCTGCACCTCCGCCTCGCGAGCTCTATCCTCGAGCGCCGTCCGAAGGCGCTGCAGCTCGGCAGCCTGCGCCTCGGTCTCCCAGGCCTTCTGCTCCGCTGCCGCCCTCTGGACGTCCCGCTCGCCAGCAACCCGCGCCAGCTCCTCCTCCAACACCTGCTGACGCGCCCCCAGATCGGTCATTTTTGTGTTGGCGTCGATGTTTTTGAGCACCAGCTCAGCGCTGTGTTGCCCGAGCTGGCTCATCTAGGAGTACAGCCGGTTCATCTCGGCGCTCTTCTCGCGTGAGATTTCCCTCAACTGCTGCAAAGGGGGACGGCGTAGGTGAAGACGCACAAAAGCTAAAACCAAATCCGATCAATTTTCGGCGGGAAATATTTACCTGGCGGACCTGGTAATCCGCATTCTGGTGGAGCTGGAAGGCGCGGTCGAGGGCTTGCAAGATCTCGCGACCAACGCTCATCTGCTTGTTCCAGGCCTCCTCCTCCTCTTGCTCCTTGCGAAGGAACTCCGAGGGGACCCCGGACGGAACGATCGCCCCAAGATGGCCCCCCTCGGACGACCCCGCCTCGAGCATGCCCGCGCTAGCTGACGCGAACTCGGCGATGTGCGCGGCGGCGCTTGCCGCAGCAACGGGGTCGATATCCATCGAGTCCCCATACTCCTCGCTGCTGTACGGCAGCTCCACCACCGCCGTCGCGCCCTCCTGCGCCGTTGGTACGGGCACTATCGCAACGGTACCCTCGTCCCGGGCCTCGATGGGCTCCGAGATGGGGGCTCCTTCCACCTCTGGTGCCTCTTGCGCCTCTGGTGCCTCTTGCGCCGTGTCCTCTGCGAGGCCCTCGCCCTCGGCCCTCGAGGGCTCGAAGACGAGGGTCTCCTCCGCTGCTTGGCCGGAAGGGCGCTCCTGCGCGTCCCCGCCAGCTTCTCCTTCCGTATCTGGTCAGGCGGCGCCGGCCGCGTTGCTCTGACCGGCCTCAACTTCAATGGCCGCTTGGGCGGCGCCACCGGCACCGCCCCGGCTGGTCTCCTCGGCATCATCAGCCTGAGCAGCTGCTTCGGCGCCACTCTGGCCAGCGTCGCCCTCCTCCTGTGTCCGGGCCTGCTGCGCCGCCTGGGCCCCTTGAGCCAGGGCCTCCCGTAGCCTCGCGGCCGCCGCCTCGAGATCCATAGCAGGCTGGGGCTGCGGTGCCGTGTGCGGTGTACAGCGTGCCCCAGTCTTGAGAGCCTTGACCGGGGCAAGCTGCACCACTTCTTTGGGAATGGCCCCGGGGCTGAAAACCGAGAGACGCGGGTTGAGGACAGCAGGATTGAGAAATCCACCCAACACGTAATAAAAACAAAATCCCAAGTACTTACCCGGACCGAGCACTCATGCTCCGCTTCCTCGTGGCGCTTCTTCGAGCTCGGGGCATCGTCCCGTCCCTCGAAGACTGCCTCGAGGGCGCCCCCCTCGTGTCGGCCCGGTGGCTCGAGGCTGCCAGCACGGACGACTCCTCTCCCGCCGCAGCATCGTCGCCACGGGTCAGCACCTGGGGCGCGGGCGTCTCCTCACCGGTCGCCGCACGGGGATGACTCCCACTCCGCACCCTCGAGGGAGGGATTCGCCGATGACCCCGCCACGGCCCCCGGCTCCTCTGGCGCCACGATCGCACCTTCTTCTTCTTCCCACAGGTAGAATGGGGGGGGGGGGCTCGCGCCCTCCCCGTCGCTCCTCAGAGCGTGATCCTCGGCGTCCGAGGCCTCCTTCTCGTCCTCCTCCGAGGACTCGGGTGTGGCGGGCTGCGGCTTCCCCTCCGCGCGAGCAAGTTTGCACGCCTTGTCGTGCCTCGCCTTCCTCTTCCTTTTCCTCTCGGCCTTCGTCTCCGCCGCGTCCTTCCGCCTCTTCATCTTCTCCGCGTGGAGGCGATTGATCAGGCGCTGTTCTGGGACCAGGGGCCTCGAGGTGCCGCATCTCAAACCCTGTACAACACACCCGGGATGGGGTCAGGGAAAGGGAACTACACGACGCCCGACGAGTTTGAAGCCAAAACTTACCAGGGAAATATACCCCGGCTCGGGGCGCATCTTGATCCTCCAAAGATCCGCGGGATCTTGGGGAAAATCCGCCACCGCGTACTTCGCCCTCCGGGCGGCGTTGGCATGGGAGAGAAGCTTGCTTGACGTCCTCGAGCCTTCAACCTTGCTCCCGGGGGTGAGCTCAAAAATCGGCAGGGCCCTTTCCACGAGAGGGATGACCCTCTGCCGGTGGAAGTTCGCGATGACGGCCGTTGCTGTCAGCCCCTTCCTCGCCAAGCGCGCCAGCGCATTGGTGAGGCCCTCGAGCCTGGCTTGTTGCGCTGGGGGCGACACCCCCCAGTCCCACTTCGGTGGTCGCTCCCGAAGAACTTTGTTAGTGAACGCCGGGAGCGTGCCCTTGTGGTTCCGAAGGTAGAACCATCCTCGGCTCCACCCGGAGTTGTTTGTTGTCATCTTGCTTGTGATGTAAAAATTCCTCCGGGTCGGGCGGACGTGGAGCGTCAGGCCACCGGCGCGCGCGTACCGCCTCGGCTGGTTCCGCGCGTTCTCGATGAAGAGTTCGCCGCGGAATATATGGATCCAGAGGTACCAGTGGGCTTCAATGCCGAGGTACGCCTCACAGACGGCGACGAAGACCGCCGCCTGCGAGATGGAGTTGGGGCTGAAATTGTGCAGCTCCACCCCGTAGTACTCACATAAGGCCCTCATGAACCTGCTGACGGGGACGCCGAAGCCTCGCTCGTGGAGGCGAACGAAGCTGACGACGTCTGGATGTGGGGAAATCCACGCCGACGCCCCCGAGTCGGGGTTCCGTGGCAGCAGTCGGTCTCTGACCAGCTGCTCCAGGACCGCCACGGTGGCGGAGGACTTCCCCCATGGCAAGGGCTCCTGGATGTCCGACATGTCTTCAAGTCGAGGGGGAATGTGGGAGCGAAAGCTCTGGATGGCTAAGGTGCTTTTTCTCCCTTCTCTCTCTCTCTCTCTCTCTCTCTCTCTCTCTCTTTCTCCTTTCTCTTCTTCCTTCCGCTCTTGGCTGCGGGCTCAGGATGCGACGGAGGCGGAGAAGGCGAAGCAGAAGGAAGGCAAATGGCCAGGTGAACCCAAAACCTCCCCTTTCTCTTCATATTTATTCACCTTGACGGGCGCATCCATAGCCATGGCCCAAATCTACCGCCTTGAATGCGGTAGATTTTGCTACCGCTGACGGATGGGCCCCACGACTGCGGAGTCTCCCACGCGCGCACGCAGCAGTAAATGCGGCACGATAACCGGCGGGCGCGGCGCGATTGTTGTGCCATCCCATCCGTCAGCCGCCGCCCACGCCGCTTCGCCTGCCCGAGGCGGTCGCCTGAAAAGGCGCGCCCACACCGTGCCACGCAACTCGGACCACGTCGCCCGCTACCGGCGAAAGACCCGCGCATGCGTGGCTCGCGGCCCTGCGACGTTTTCAGATCACGATGAAATATTCCTTCGTAGGGTCTCTTTACCCTCGAAGGAATCGCATTTCGAGGCCTTACTAATCAGGGGGTCGAAGCCTGGCCCTTAAGGGGGTTCGACAGGCGCCCCAGATCACCAGAGTCAGGGACTGTAGGGATGTGCCGTACAAGCTACCCTCGAACGCGGAGTTCGAGACATCCTACGCAGTGTTCAAGGCCAGTCGAGGGTGCCTAGAAGGGAGATCCCATCGAGGGAGAGCATCGAACCCTTGAACCCTACCGAATGGGTTCGAGCCCCGCCTAGCGCACCCTCGCGAGCGCTTTATGAGACGTGTCTATGGACCACGAGCCGACCCCTATCGAACGGGGCACGGACGTTCGCTTGAACAACCCGCTAAAAGCTCACTGAAGCAGCCATAGCTCGCGGCCCGGGCATGGGTAGCATGGTGCGCTTCACCCCTCCTCCCTGCGGAAGGGTGACGAGGGTCGTAATCAAAGTCGAGGGTTCCCCTGAACGCCTTCACACGGGCCTGGGCTCGGGGGCTCCCCGCACACCACGGTTCAAATCACACCCTCAAATAAGTCGACAACCGTCCATTGTGAAGCTCCGCGTGTTTAATCAAACCCTCCACTGTCGACGAGCGCTCTCCTGAAGGTTAAGCTGAGCGCCGGGCCACTGTACCAGCACTGAGAGTGCCGAGGCCGGCTGAAAGAGTGCCGATGCCGGCTGAAAAAGTTGCTGGACGGCCGCCCCAGTAAAGCTACCCAGTGGGACAACGTTCATAGCCCTTGGACGAGCACAAACTCTCCTCCAAGGCCTCGGGGGCTACACCCGCGGGTGCGCTGACGCCCCCCCGCGAAGTTGACTTCACACATATTCGAGAGTCGTAACTCTATGTACACCCCTATACCCTCGGTAATCCTCCCCGTAGAGGAGAAAGGGGACTTTATTGCTCAATGCGAATAAAGATTACAAACGGTTACCGGCACGAAGCCATCGAAAGATACAAACACGTTGCCACCTACGTGGCAATTTTCCCTGTCTTGGGGAGGAGCGAGCGACGAAGAAAGGCACCGAGCCCCTAGCTGATGCAACAGCGAGGCTGCTAGGGATGCGAGGACCAGCCCCCAGACCACACGAGTCTCGTGGGATGCTTTCCTCGCAAGCCTTCTTCTAGAGTCTCCTCCACCGAAGACCATGCGGGGGGTCGAGCTGGCGGACAGCGCCCTCCGCACCGTCTCCCCGAGAGCAACCATGTCGCCTGGGGGGACGATGCAAAGAACGGCCACCCAACCTGGCACAAACGCCATGGTCAGGCGTCTCCATCCCCCTTCAGGCTAGGGGACATCGCAGAAGCAGGACCCCACGGGCCCAATGCTCTTCTGCTGATCCCACTGAACCTAAGGGATGGAGCGCACGCCCACTCCGGTCTTCCCCTACCGCTCGCAAGCATTCTTCTAGCATCAAAAGCCTAAGAAAGCCAGACCACCCCATCTGGGGGCCGGTCACAAAAAGGCAAAGGAAACATTACGAGATCTAGGCGAGGCTGGAAGAAAGAGTTGGGAGGTTGAAGAGGAAAGGGAACCCCACGATCCCTATTTATAGCTGCGCCGGGCACAAAGCTTCAAGCTTGGCGAAGAGCGGAGGCTTGTATCACCCGTGACGGCGCGGCACTCCACGAGCAAAAGAGGTCCTTGGTCATCGCGCCGAGACACGACCGAACGAAATAAAGCGGAGCTGAGCCCCTGGACGCTAAGCGGTGCAGCGTCGGCTCTGGCCGGCTGCCCTCGAACGGCGCGCCGCAAAGCAACCAGGAACGCTGGGGCCAAGGCCCTGCGTGCGGGACAGCGTGATGAAAGTGCCAGCTGCCAAGCAGCGGGCGCCACCGTCGCCCTGGCCCCCCTCAGCGCGCGGACACGTCTTGTCCTTCAAACAAACGAACAAAAGGGCACGCGCCTCGAAGTACTTTACCCGCAGGCGCACTACCCCGTCTGACGAGTTGTCACATCCGCCGGGCCGACGCCCAGGCGCGCCTGCCGGGTGCACGGCATTGACCGATCACGTCGAGGGAGAAGTCGCCGAAATACCCTTTGGCCGAATCCCTTGACTCGACCAAAGCCTCGGGGGCTACTGTCGGGTACCACGATTAGGGACCTCCTAATCGGTGTACTAAGATCATTCTAAAAAACGCAAACACATGTTAAGGTAACCGGGCCCACAAAGGCCCACGGCCTGCTTCCCATTCGGAAGAAAGGAAATGACTCAAAGAAGCCCAGCGTGCGGCCCATTCACATTCCCCTCGAACCCGCGGAACGATCTCCGCCTCGCTCGAGGGTCCCTCTCAGGTCCGCTGGGCAATCTCCGCCTCGCTCGAGGGTAGTGGACCTACCCTCGAGCAGGTAACCAATCTCCGCCTCGCTCGAGGCCACCCCTCGGCGCAAGGGACAAACAACCCTGCCGCCCAACCGCTCGCCGTACGAAGGCATTAAAAGCCAGCCACTCCGCCACGGCTCAAAGGACGGACGGCGTCAGGCCACCACTCCCACAGTAGATGTGACTGGGGTCCCATCCGCTGACTCCGGTCACCATTCCGCCATCCCGGATGCTGTAGCAGCACCTTGGGACCTGCAACGCGAGACAAGACAGGCCCGGCACTCCTCCCGTTCCTGTTCTGCCGACACCGACCACCCGGACTCGCCTCCCTCTGAGGAAGGGGTCCGGCGATGTCACGTGCCCTTCCGGAAGGGGCGCTCATCACACACGGTCGGAGTCCCGGACCTCCCCCTCCTCTCAGAGGTCCGGGACCTCCACGTGTCCCCCGGACCTTCTAGTGTGCACGTCCGCACTCCGACCAGGGGGTCCGGGGCCATCCCGCGCCATTACTACCGCCGGAACACTGCAGGATGACCGGCGCAATCTTCACGAGACGAAGGACGATATCCAGGGCGACAGCGACGCGCGCCGCCTTCCCACAGTGTACTTCCTACAGTATCCGACCACTGTACCCCGCGATTTAGGGGGAAAACGACGACTTCCATGCCCCACTCATGTACGCCGCCCCTCCTTGAGACTATAAAAGGAGGAGGCAGGCTCCCCTTAGCTCTCTCTAGACTCTGTTTTTGCCTGGTCTCTCCGGCTTCTCTCTTCAAGAAGACGCGTAGGGACTACTGGGCACTCATCTCAATCGACTCCACTCCTAGCTGAGACTTGGGAGCTTCTCTCCCTCTCTCGCCTCGCTTGTACCCCCTACTACGAGCACTCCGGGTTCAAGATAATACAGTGCCCTCGCACACCCCCTTTGCTGGACGTACGGCCCCGCGGCCGGAACCAGGATAAACCGTGTGTTACTGTGTTGCCTCTTGCATCATCATCTGGGACGAGAAAACACGCGGCATTTACTGGTTGGGATCCGGGCCCCCGGCCCCCGGGTCGGGACACCGACAAAACTCAGTGTCAAATAGGAAACAATTTTTTTTAATGCGAAGAAAGGAACCGGTAGTTTTTCCGGTGCCAAATAAGGAATTTTCTCTTGGATATTCAGACTTACTCCGATTGCTAGCTAGTGTGTGCTGATGGGCTCCAACCTCCTGATGTACTTATTTATTTTATTTATAGTGCATGCCGTCCTACTCGTGCGTGCGTTTTTCTAACCTAATAGTTGATTCCAAAGTTCCTGGAGATGCCAACTTCGGTGTTCGCTGGTTTTCAAAAATCTGTAAATTCACACCATCATCGCTACATCAGGAAAAAAGACGAACGTGCCAATAAAATCAGTCAAAACGTATTTTTGAAAATTAATTCACGCAACAAACAGAAATACACGATTTTGGAAGCTCAACACTGCAAAATTCTAGCGTCTAAAAAGAAGTTACATAGGTCAGTCTTCGGAAGTAGCAATGCCCATGTCTCCTCAAGAAGATCAACCTTTGACCGCAGCAGTTCCATGGCGCCTTTCCTTCTTGAAACGAGATTGATCCGGATCGAACCCACCTTCCTCTGCACCATAGACTGCCCATGAGGGCGTCACTGCCATGTAATCTTGGCTCTTAAAAGGCTTTCCAGATATCACCTGTATTGGCGAATGAATGTCAAGTCAAGAGCTGGGATTATCTACTAAGATGTACGCCTGTGTCACAAAGTAGTTGTTCAGGAAGCTCACCAGTTCATGGAATCGGTCATAATCTATCCAGGTATGCCATTTGCCGTTGATCTTGAACTTATCTACTTTTGCAAGTAGGACACAGCATGAATGAGCATGCTCACATGCTACTTCGTAGACACCGCCGCTTTTCGATGCCAAAACCTCGGAGAATTCCTTTACATCAGAGTGCCAGGGTACATTCTCCATTGTCAACTTTGAAGTTGCAGACCTGTAAGCATTATCATAAGAAATGTAACATGAGAATCAGCAACGGAAAAGGCCAAGCCATATTCTGTAAGCAAAAATAAATAAAAATGATACTTACGAGCCACAATATGTCACACCCTTGATTTCGATGAAATCAGGTTGGCCAAGGTTCAGCAATTTTGCATATGCATCTATCTCTTCTGCATTCCAGCCCTTAACCAGCGTCAGTCGGTAAACTGTCCGTTGATCTTTCTCATGCAGAGACTTGAGTGAATCCTAGTGAGATGCCAAAGCAGGACACAAAGAAATACAGTTAGTATTTGTAGATCATACATTCATGACGGGTATCTGGAAATTTTCTACATCTATACCAGGAAACGCTCCCAAAAGTCTGAAAACAGTGGCCTGTCAACAGCCTTCAAGCTTTCTTTTGTAGCTGCATCCACACTGACATACAGCTGCGAACATATTGATAGTCAGTATTCTTTAGAGGTTACATTGAGTATTCAATACAAAGATCTGGAACTTAGTGCAATCTATTGAGAATATGACCTGAGTGATTGGTTTCAACATCTTAATCTTTTCAGGAAATTGAGCATTTGTAACCAGAAACGTAGATATGCGCCTGCGGTGTAGCTCATCAACCAGAGCATTTATCTCAGGGTACATTATTGGTTCACCAACCAGAGATAATGCGCAATGCCTAGGTGATAGACCCTCTTCTAGTTTTTCCGGCTTTACTCCTGAAAATGCAAGAACAGTATTCTTATCCAATAAAGACTGCAGAAAAATTTATGATAACCCGAAACATTCTGAATAACATTAATGTCAGGCGGTTGCTTGATGTAAAGCTTGCAGTCAGAAATCCTTAGGGAACATTCTGAATAACATTAATGTCAGGCTGCAGATTTCATGGTGCCTATAATCCATTAGGGAACAGGGGTTTTAGGAATTAAATCCTTAGGATTTTCTTTTGACACGAAATCCTTAGGATTATTTAGTATGAATGGGAACTAAACCCGAAAAATTCCTAGAACATTTCCCCTCTTCCAAACAAGGCCTTGGTAAGTGTTTTTACAAGCATATGTGTTGGACTGAGGATAAAAACCCCCATCCCTCCCACTATAACACCTGGGTTTTATGGTCGGGTTGGCTAGGTGGGGCGTTCTAACTTGGTACCAGAGCCGAGGTCCTGGGTTCGATCCCTCCCGGCCACGCAATTTCCGTTGCGCGATTTCCCCTGCGTCTCTCGTGTGCTGAGACCTGCTGCGGGCTACGCCGGGCTCGCACGCCGTAGGGGGAATGTTGGACTGAGGATAAAAGCCCCCACCCCTCCCACTATAACACTTGGGTTTTATGGTCGGGTTGGCTAGGTGGGGCGCTCTAACTATATGGATGTAAGCTTTCTTCAAGTTATTTCTAGTTCAAGCAAGAAACATTTACAGGCATTGGGAACGACAATGGGCCAATCTGCCGGCAGTGGATTTGGTTAGGGTTGAGGGAGAGAGATCCCCAGCCAGGGGCCTGAGCCCACGGCTGAGCAAGAAGAATAATGTCACGCATACATATAAGCTGGCCCTAGAACATGATGATTTAGCAAAACCAATAACAAACTAACAACCTTAGCTAACCAACTTGATTTGCCTAATCGAACAGCTAATTTAACAATTAAGAAAACAAACAGATATACTAATGATGATGGATGGTATTTCTCTAAACCATGGATGCCAGGCTAGTGGTACCAATGCCGGCGTCCATACTCTGCCCTGGAGTTTTTTTGTTTGGGCAGTATGATATGCAGTGTTGCTCAAATGCCCATTGATTTAGTTCTATGGGTGAGCATACACACCTGGTACACCTTTCATTTGCTTAACCATCTTAGTGTGTTGATCAACTGCGGCATTTACAATGTCAAGTGGGTCATCCATCTTCCATTTCCAACTTTTTCCAACAGGATTTGTGTGATGTCTCCAACAAAATACACATTTATTTGCACAAGCCAAACTTGGAGTTGCCTCCATGCATCTGCCAAATGATCATATAAACAGCAAGCAAATTATCAAGGCAGTCAACAAATTTTCCGAATAAACAATAAATTATGGTTTTTGTGATTCAGTAAATAAGCAGTAAATATTTATGAATTAAGATTTAAAATAAAACTAGCAAAGCCAGGCGATCTAATTTACATGCATATTAAATACACTGTTGCATAAGCAAAAGGTTCACCTGTGACTCTCTATGCCATAAAATGAATGCTTATAACACCCTCCACGGCCTCGGAGCTGTGACTTAGTCCATCTACAAATCTTCACGCCACTATGAGAACCAAGAATTTTGTAACCCTGCAACGCACAAAAAATTTGGATTGGTATACTATAAATATAGAAGAAATGCAGAACTGGCCCCCAACTACATGCTGCATGGAAATACATAAACCTGACACGTCAACTAAAGGTAATTAATTATAAAATACTCCATCCATTTGGAATTCGTTGTCATTCTAACTTTGTTCCCAGTCAAAGCTTTCTATCTTTGACCATAAACCGTATAGTTTAATAACATATCTCCTACTACCTAAAAAGAACGAAGTTCTGTTTACCTCTCAGCTGAATCCGCTCCCCCGTGAGTCTGCCCACGCTAAAAAACCGGCCTCCCCGTCATCCTCCTTTCCTTGCTCCGTCCGCTACAGATCCGCTCGGCTTGGGACGGTTCCTCCCCTCGCGCCCCTGCCGCTTGGCGTCCCCGCCCCGCCCCAGCCCGCCTCCTCTCCATCGCGACGGACCTGCCCGGTTCCTCCACCCGTGCCCCTGCCGCTCGGCGTCCCCACCCCGCCCCAGCCCGCCTCCTCTCCGTCGCGAGTCCGCCTCCTCTCCGTCGCGACACACCTCGCGGCTGGGAGGCGGAGGTCCTCCGCGGCGAGCGCGCGCATCGCGCACCTCTCCGTCCCCTGCCGCTCGGCGTCCCCGCCCCCGCCCCCGAGGAGGAGAGGCCCCGCCAGAGGAGGGGGATGTGGTGAGCGCGGCAGATTCAGGCACCGGCACGGGGGAGCAGCGCGCCGCAGAATTGCAGAATCACAACCGCTCTCGGCCCCCGTCCCCCGTCACGTCGCGGTCCACGCCGCGGCTGCCATGCGCCGGGGAATCGCAACCGCTCTCGTCCCCCGTCGCGTCGCAGTCCACGCCGCGGCCGCCGTGCGCCGGGGATTCCACCGCGCCGGGGCTCTCCGCAGCGAGTCCGGCCTCCACCGCGCGTGGATTCCCTCTGCTTCCTCCGCCTTCCAAGACCAGAGCGTGGAGATTTGTGAGCTCCGTATCTTTCTTGTGCTTTTTCCTCTCCTACGGCCCTACCCTGTGGTGTTTTTGCTTCCAATTTTGCCTCCTAATCTGCAGCTTATTCGATTTTTGCCTTGGCCTAATCTGTAGCTTTTCGATGTGGCTGACTGTAGGCACCGCGATGGCCTCAGGTGACCTGGGAGGGTAAGGGTTAGATAGCAGCAGCTGGATTGAAGCCTTTTGATGTGGGTTCATCTCATCTTCTTTGATCCAGTTTTTTTTCCTGTCCAGATGCTGCAGCCCTTTACTGAGCGTGATTATGGTGTATTTCCCTTTGCTTGCAGGTTCATCTAGCGGTGCAGAAAAAAGGATCAACCCTCACTGAATCAGGTTCTTTTTCCCCCTTCAATGAGTAGGCAGTACCTTCTTTTTTTCATTTTTTTTTACCCCTACAGATGCTCTGTTTCTTACCTTAGTCAGGTTGATATGTTTGAGTAAATTTTGGTTGCTGCCTGCAAGGCAGTTGTTTAGTTCATAAATGTATGATTAGGTTACCTTACTTATATTGCCCCATGTTTTATGATATCAGTAGATTTGGGAAATTTGCTCTTTAATAAAAAAAGTTGAGTTTGGCATGAAAGCTCTGCTTAGTTTAGCATCGCATATCTGGTATTATAATGTTTTTGAAAAAAGAATGTTTATTTGCTTGAAAAGGGACAGTAACCATAATTATATGAAAGATAGCTTGGTTAGCTTGAAAAAGGAATGCTACTTCGCATTAACCTGTCTGGAACATGTGTTCCTACAATTTGGCATGTCTGAAATAGGTTCCTTTGCTTTAACTCGATATGCTTATTTGCTCTAGCCTGCACTCTTATATTATCTTTATTCCTCTTGCAAGGAGAAGAGTTTCTGTCTTTTGTTTCCTAAATCTTGGTGTGGTTGTCGTCTTGGCATTGCAAAGGTGAATTCTTGCTACTTAGAACAGAGTGGTGACCAAATATTCTATTTTTTCAGTTATTGACATAAAGAGTAATCATCCAGTCAAACTGTGCAAACTCTTAGAAAAATGAAAAGGGAAAGAGAATCACTTGTACTGCCGCGTGCCCGCGTCTATGTTCTGGTTCTGCCTCTTAACATATCGATGTTTTTTTTTTTCCCACAGGCTTGCCTAAGTTCAGAACCACCTGAGGGATTTACTGGCTGAAGGTTAGTTCTTCTCTTGACACTACCACATCAGTTGCAGATACTGCCATATCTTGACTGCATGCCATAGGTGTTACATATGGTTTTGTTCACTCGCAACATTGAGTCCAGTGTTTTGCATGATCTAGGGAAACCTCATGTGTGTTAGCTAGCTCTTGGCCTTAACATCTCATGCGGCAGCAACATCCTCAGCAGAACATATTACAAGTTTTTACGACACCGTGTGACAGTAACACTATTGATTCTTTAAGCCTGTAGTACGCATATGGAGAAACAAACTCACTTTTGCTAGCTCTTTTTCATTTTTCTCTGCAGAAATTTGAAAGCAGAAAGGGATGTGTATTATTACACCAATTGAAACCTACAAAAATTTTAAACTCTTTAGATGCTGCTTCTGGATTATGAATTTGGGCTTCAGAGACCAAAAAGCTAAGTAATTATTCAAGATGAAGGCATTTAGCTTTTGTTTAGTTCTGTAGCTTCCACGGCATCAACATAATTTCAGCAAAGCACTTTTCTTTACTTAATCTGCACACATGTAGACATGTATTTTCTTTTTCTTGATAAGGCTTCATGTTTCTTGACTATCTATTTTCGTTCTTATTTTGTACATTCCTACACTAGGTGGAGAATACAGCACGTAATCAAACAGTGTTTTGCTAACTGGTGGAACATCTAGGTGTCATTACTCACTAATTGATTTTGTTTTTTCAGAGGATGCACCCTTTTCCAGGTTGAATTGGAAAAATTGCGCCTCTTATGTGAGAGGATAATTAAGAGACAAAGGTTAACTATCAACCACCCTTTGAATAATTATATGTGCTTAGGCTAATTAGATGGAGTTAAGGAGTAAGTGCATGGTGTGGAGGTTTGGGACACTACTTGGCCTTTTACGCAGCCACACGGGAAAATCGTAGTATACTTTATGGTGGCCCAATTTAGTTTCATATCAAACCCAGCTGCATCCTGACATCTTAGATCTTGTGAAGTTTGTAATATACTGCTTTTTAGATACAGGCCTTCTCCCTGACCTTTTTGAAGGCGTGCGTGGGAACTGGTTCAGGCAACTTTCTTATTTTCTTAGGTTGCATTACAGTCTTTGTTAAAAAAAATATCTGTTTATTCGGATAGTTTTCTACTTGTACATACTTCATTTATGTGCTTTAATTGACTACAATTACTCTGAAATCCCATAAATAGTTTTTGCCACCTATAGCGGTGCACGAGCAATCAACTATAACAAATAGTTCGTATGAAATTTTTGTATCACCCGTAGCAACGCACGGGCATTTAACTAGTCAATAATATATTTTGAAAGTATTTCTCATGGTGGATCTGAAAATATGAATCTTATTATGTTAAACTATATGAATTTTAGAAGGTAGTTAAAGACAGAAAGGTTTCATTTAGGATAAACCTAGAATGACAATTGACAACTAATATGAAACAGAGGAAGTGTCAAACATTCATCAAAGTATGCCACCCAAATCATGCAAGAACACAATACTGCAACAGCAAAAGCAGCAGCAACCTTAGGGTTCACAAACATGAGTCTGGGCTGGGCATCGTGATATTTGGTTGCTTTCCTGTTTTCGAATCCCTTATACCAAGCAGATTATTATTCAACAGAATACATTCACTATATTAGCATTTGCAGATATTTGAATGAAATTATATAAGGAAACTACTTCCAGGACATGGTTGTAATTAATAATATTCATCAATCCTCAAACTTCCAAAAAAATAAAATTGCTCTGATCTCTTATTTATATGATCAATGCCAGGCACATAACTACGTGCCCATCACACATGATAAAATTGTCATTTTCCCTTTCACTGAACACGGGAGATTATCCAGTGCATCAAATGTGCAATAAGGATAGTAGTCTGTGTATATTGAATGTATAAGAAACACTCACCTGTTTCTCTAAGCTCGCCCTGATGATTGGTGTAACCATCTCCTTCACGCCGTTCTGCCCTCCATTAGCCAAACCACCCTCCACCTTCCCATTCTGCCTCCTTGCCGGCGCCTTCCCAGCAATGTCTTCCATGTCAATCTCCCCAGGCACTGCCTCCTCTTCATCGTCAACATCAGACTCCTCTTCTTCCAATTCCAACTCATCAAGCCCGTCGCTCTCTCCCTCAACCCCCTCGTTCAACTCCTCCCCCTTCACGACCCTCAATACCTTCCCACTCCACTCCTCGAACACCGCCTCGAGGTCCCCACCATCCACATCGCCCTCCCCGACGGGGACCACCTCAACGGCGCCGAGCGCGCGCAGCCACCGCGATAAGCTCCTCGCGGCGGCGTTGAAGGTCTCTCCATAGGCCCGGGACCCGACCCCGAATACAGCGAAGCGAAGACCGGACAGCAGGAGCGCCCCCGCTCGGAAATCGGCGGCGGACTCCTCGAGCCAGCGAGATAGGAAGGCCGCGGAGGGTGGCGGCGCGCCACCGTCGTGGGTGGGGACGAGGAGGAGGAGGAGCGGGACGGAGGGGAGGTCTTCGGGGTCGAAGGAGGCGGCATCAGTGGCGCTTACAGGGACTCCGACGTCGGCGGTCAGTCGGGCGGAGAGGCGCGCGGCGAGGGTCTTGGAGGTCCCGGTGGCGGAGGCGTAGAGGAGCGTTGGGATGGTGGTGCGGGCGGGGCCGGTGGCGGGGGAAGGTTTGCGGCGGAGGCGGATAGATTTGTAGAGGAAGAAGAGGGAGGAGGAGGAGAGGAGGAAAAGAAGGGCGAGGTGGGAGGTGGCGGAGGCGGTGGTCGCCGTCGGGAAGGGAGGCATCGCGGCGGCGGTGCTTGTGGGAGGTGCCGGTTCGGCCCTCGGGTTTTTGGGGTTTTGGAAACTCGCCTTTGGGCCGTGGTAGACGGGCCAAACTTCATCCAAGAAAAATGCAGAAACGTGAATTTGTGCCGATTCGAACTTGGATGCTTGATCGTAGGTGGAATTCTTGTGCAAAGGCTGCAGTATCTACACTGATAACATATTAACCTTTGAACAAGGAGTCAATCTGAGTATCTGACAGCTGAATGTGAGAATATCACCATGCATCTAACTGATCATGTTATGAGCAAGAGTTTATTTAAAATTGCTGGTCTCTGCTGCACAAATGCAAGACCAGAACAGCTCAAAATGAGAGCAAAATACACATTACAGAACTTTGCTGCTTGCCTGCATTTTACATTGCAAATGTTCATGTGTATGAATCTTTACAAATTGTTGGAACTTACAACAACACCAAGCAGTTGATTCAGTGTTACAATCTTTACATATTGTTACATTTTGAAACAACACAAAGCTTGTATCTTGTACAACACTGTCTATTTAATCAAGAATACTTTTCTCCGAACATGATGTTACTTCAGAGGAACTGGTCAATGTAGCAGCAACCATAACCAACCATCGTTTTGGGCTTAAACTTGCTGGCAGATAGTTGTAGATGATTACCATACTGTGATGTGCAATGAATGAACAAATTTTTGTACCTCTATTCCAAATTCACAGTTGATGAATGATGATATCACATATCCAGGGGAAATCAACAGCAGTATCACTCAAAAATTGGTAGGCCAGAATTCAACGGTTAGCTTATGGCCGCCATGTTGTTTTCTTTACAGACATGATACCCTCCTTGTCCTTTCTGAATGTCATGATAATTTCCCAGTGTAGTGACTTCAAAATGGTCTCCAACGGGTCAAGGATCTCAAGTTTATCCCTGATGATGGCCCAACCTCCAGGCCTCAAAATTCGATCCATCTCAACAACAATAGCGACAGGTTGCCTACATCTACACAATACAAGAGTTGCACTTAGTTAAACTATAATAGGCTTTTCTGGTAATATAAATAAAGCATATGTGAAGGCATGTCTTAGATATAGAGTTGGGACCTTAAGAATTCATTACAGGTACATTGTTTTCCAAGAAATGGATGAGATACAAAACAAATAAGAAAAATACCCAGAACAAGACAACAAAATTCCTAATCAAAGCAAGGCTACTTTTCAATGGCATACCTGATCTTCAAGCGTGAGAATAAATGGTCGGCATGTAAAAGATCATAGGACCTTGGATACGTGCTAAATGGCTCACACCAATCATGATAGATGCCAACCAGGCCACGCTCATAGATTATGGGCAGGGTGTCTGCAGCATGCACAGGAACGACATTCATGACCCAAACCTTTTTAGATGCCAATGCAGCTGCAAATCTGCAACAAAATAATCATCGGATGTTTCAATACGTGTATTTAAAGTACAGTGCATATTGTTGAGAATAATTCTATCGAGCAATTTGAGGATTAGAATAGAAGATTTATACCCTCCATATACAGCCCTCATATCCATTACATTTCTGATATTTGACCAGTCAATGCCCAATCCATCCAGATATGATTTCTCAACAACAGCCTTCCAGTGGTTATGATCAGTAGCCACTCTTGTTTGCAAGTCCCCTAGCCACTCCGGGTAACTCTCAAGCCTCTTGGGCCACTCCTCTGGCCAGTCACTACCTCTTTCTTCAATACCAACAGGTGCTTTGTGCAGGCAATGCTTGATGTGAGTATACCTAAAAAAGGGGAAAGTGAACTTATTGGTGGATGGAAAAACATCCGAACCCATTGGCTAATATCATAATGATGTAGTCCAAGTGTCCAAGATCCAAGTTACCATGCATTAGCTTTGTTCTGCTCTTCCTTACAAAATGGAGGATCTTTTTTTGCTCTCAGATCATATTCCTCATTTGTGGCTGGTCGCTGAAATATCTTTACTCCAACCTCACTGACATCATCACTACTGTAAGATATTGCATTCCAACAAAGTGCGGTCATTGAAGCTGATATTCCTGAAACAGGAAAAAGGTAATGGGGAAATGTCAATTGGCAGAAAGAAATATGTCGACAGTAAGAAATACAAACCAGATTCAGAAGATAGAGAAAAAAAAGCACAGGTAGTCACACTATAGAGTACAATCTACAATGCATTGGTAGTTGTACCATTGCATACCTTCCTCACTCTCTAGGTCAGCACTTTTGCTTGATATAATGAAGTATCCTCCTGGGCGAAGAATTCTATTTATCTCTAGGAGGAGTTTTCCACCTAAACCATGGAATACACATGTTGTTCAACATGCCAGTAGATAGTCAAATTATGATCGGAAGAAAGGAATGAAGCAAAACACATATGTACCATTAGAATGCCATGGTATATTGCATTCACCACAGTGTATAGCATCAAATGCACCACTAGGGAAGGGCAATCTTCGTGATCCGAGACTACCAACTGTTGCAGGTATTCCACGTTCAAGGGCAACTTGCGCAAGGTCTGTTTGATCATTTGTAAGGCCTAAAGATAGCGTTATCACATCTTTCTCAAGTAGAGCAATACCAAAGCCAGCACTTTTGCATCCGATGTCCAATATTATACGAATATTTTTTCCCCAGTCAATGTCAGGAGCCATCTGAATGCCAAGAAAGTCACATGCAGATTGCGCAAAGCATTAGAATACAACATGTGTACATGCCTAGAAGATTCGTTGCGAAACACAGGTGGATTAAAAATACAGATAATATTAAACATAAAATTTTGGCCAATTAAGTTCATTATATGTTCACATAGGAGAACTAAACCTTTGGGATTCATACATTTTCCTAGGACACTAAATGCAGACATGCAGTATCATTCTATTACCGCAAAAATTGGAGTCAAGATGATGCAAGCACCTAGCAATCACCATTGGAATCAGGACACATTAACTGAGGAAAACTATAAGCCAAGAAGTAAGCATGATTCAATACAAAATGCCTAGAAGACTGAGGACTCATTACAAAACTAAAAGCCAGGTGGAATTGCAGAAACAAATAATATTCAATATAAAATTTTGGCTAATGTCCATTAAGTTCATTATAAGTTCACATAGGAGAACTGAACCTTTGGGATACATAACATTTTCACTAGGACACTGAATGCAGTATCATGCTATCATCGTAAAAAGCAATGTTTCAAAGGCGTCGCCTAGGCGTCCGGGTGGACCCAGCTTGCATTGGGGAACATTTACGCCTTGTCGCTTTTGAAACACTGGTAAAAAATGGCCTCAATATGATGCGGATGCCTAGAAATTATCATATAGGAATCAAGACACATTAATTGAGAAAAACTATAGGCCAAGAAGTAAGCATGATTTTTTGAGCTAGATCCCTCAATGGCGAGGCCATCATCACACCTAGCCTTTTACCGCATTCCAAGTGGCATGGGCAATTCTCGACGAACGCCAACTGTGTGCAGTTGGGCAACTATTTTCCAAACATTGTTTGAATATTTTCATTAATCCCAATCCTTCCTAAAGATAAGCCAACTTAATAAAGTTAATTTACAATGCAAGCTATCAAATAATGTGCAGAAACTATTATGTGTTTTTTTTCTGCATACAAGTAGCTTGTATCTGATCCAAATGTGAAGGTCCAACAATTACCTCATCAATTGATTCCACATAATGTCTTGCTCCACCTTTGAACTCCCATTCATCTGGTGGGAACATCAAGTAGTCACCACTGTGGTTCAGCCAGTTGTGGCCCTTAACATAATTTGACAATCTAGGATGTGCAACATTCCCATACCAAACCTTCAAGCATCACAGTTCACCACAAGAACAACCTCAGTAATAAATCAAACGAAGTTACTCATGTCCGATTAGCGATTATGATCAACACCTTTTCTTGAAACGTGAATTATGGTCCTCACCTTGTCCTTCCTCTCCGGCCATGGTGCAGGCTGTTTATAATCCTTGGGAAGTGACACCAGGCATGTCACAGGCGACCTTGGGCAGCTGCGTTCATGGTGTCTCTGGCTCCCATCCCCATCGAAATCCACGCAAGGGATATAGTGGTAGCCACTCTTGGCACCGCAATGCTTCCAGTGGTAATGCGCACTAGAGCTGAACAAAGGCGGAAGCTTTCTCTTCTTACTCGGAGCCTTCTTCTTCGCCCCCTCAAAATCCTCGTCGCCATCACCCTCACCGGGCTCCTCTTCCAATTCCAGCTGCGGCGGCTTCTCCTCCTCCCCCTCTGCAGGCGCCTTCCCCGAGTTGTCCCCGCTTTCCTCGGGCATAGGCAGCTCTGCCTCCTGCTCCGGCTCCATCTCCATGTCTGGCTCCTGCTCCTGTTCCGGCTCCTTCTCCTTAGGCTCTGTGTCGGTTATTGGAGCCGGCTCGGAGTGATCGGCCTTTGCAGCGGCGGCATCCGGCGAGGCGGTGGCATTGGCGCGACGGGGATGGGCATGAGATCCGGACGGAGCAGGATGGCGCTTCTTGTGGCTGTGCGGGACGGGGCGAGGCTTCCGGTGAGCATGCCCGCCGTCGGCGCTGGAGCTGGTACGATTGTGGGAGGCGGTTGGTGGAGCGGCAACTTCGGCGGCGAAGGAGGATCGCTCGGTGGAGATCTGCTGGGAGGAGGAGGTCGGGGAGACGGAGGTCCAGATGATGGCGAAGGAGAGGCCGAGCGCGATGGCGATGCCGACCTTGGCGCCGAAGCCCAGCGGGGGACGGCGGCGCCAGCAGCCCAGGAGCGCGGAGGAGGGGCGGCCGGGCGGGCCGCGGGCCACCGTCATGCGGCGGCGGGCGGTGGGCCGGTGAGTTGGTGGGGGGCGAGGCTGTCGGTGCGAGTGGTTGGCGTGGACTCTTGGAGGCGGAGCCGTGGAGGGCTGGAGGCTGGGAGAAGCCAAGAGAAGAAGCAGAGTGGCAGCGGCGGCAGTTGGGACAGGACTGGGGGGAAGCGGGGGAGGAGCAGTCGAGCAGAACGAGCCTTTACCATTGACAAAAGTTGGTCTTGACTTTCAGACCACTAAAAAATTCAGAAACACCTTTATACCATCACATTTTTTTTAACCTCCATACCATTTTGAATGGGAGGGGTGATTTGGACAGTCTTGATACAGACTGTACTCGTAGAGTCTTAAGCCTCAAAAATTTCATAAAAAAAACTATACTTCTCAATACAAAATGTATAATAGTAGTTTCTATACATAATATCATTTATTATTTTTCTTCCATCACAAGATTTATGGACTTAATGTTCCCTCCACAATGCAAGTCTCCCTTATTTTTTACATTGAAGGGCGCGTAGATTTGAGATCTTATCTAGAAACTAAGTCTTATTTTTTCATTCTCTCTTCAATAACTAAGGTGCCACATCAGCAAAAAAACTATAAATAGGGGACTATAAATATACTTAGACTCCATAGTAGAGTCTGAGTTGGGACTACCCTAACAGAGGCTAACGGAGCCGAAAAAGACTTTTATACCCTTAGAGCATCTCCAATAATGACTAAAAAATAAAGTCCCAGAAACTCAGTTTTGGAAGGTGGCTAAAAACTTTTGGAAGCAAAATACGTTTCTTCCTCCAGCAGTTCCTAAAATTTAGACCCAAAACGCTGCCACCTCACCACCTGGGTCCCCGCTTGATTTTTTTCTGGCAACAAACAAGGACTGGCGCGAGGTAGGACCGCGGGAGGTGAATCTTTTTTTGCGATTGGGAGCTCGTCCAGAGGCGCAAATATAGCTCCGGATGCTTCATTTTTGGAACTGCGGAGGGAGTGGGCATCGAGACAGGTCACTGTTGAAGCCATATTTTTTCATTTATTTCCAAAACAAAAATTTTTAGGATGTATTTTGGGTACTCTTGGAGATACTCTTAGATGCCAAAAAATTGCTTAACTCACTCATTGCGTAGCAGATGGGCTGTAGCTATTGTTTGTTTGGGCTGGATTGTTGGCCTGTACCACTACCTGGTTGAACGAAGTCGGTTCGCCCTTTTTTTTTGGGGGGAGGGGGGGAGGGGGCGCCGGTGCCACTCTGCTGCAGCCGCACCACGTGGGCGCTGCAAAAACATGGCCTGCGTCGCGCACCTCTCTCCACGAGCTGTCTCCCCTTTTCAACGCAGCAGGGGCACGTGGCAAGCTAGGGGCGTCCGGTTCCTCACAAGCTTCACACTCCAAGGTATATAATATCTAGAGTATTGACAAAAGTTGGTCTCGACTTTCAGACCACTAAAAATTTAGAGACACTTTTATATCATCGTGTTTTTTTGTTTTGACCTCCATACCATTTTGGACAGAAGGGGTGATAAGGGCAGTCCCAATACAGACTCCACTCGTAAAGTCTTAAGCCTCAAAAACTCCATCACAAGAAACTATACTTCCCAATACAAAGTGTGTAATAGTAGTTTCTATACATAATATCGTTTATTATTTTTATTCCATCACAAGATCAATGGACTCCATGTCTCCTCTACAATGCAAGTCTCCCTGATTTCTTGAGCATTTAAGGGCGCGTAGACTTGAGGTCTTATCTAGAAACCAAGTTTTATTTTTTCCTTCTCTCTTCAATAACTAGGGTGCCGCATCAGCAAAAAAACTATAAATAGAGGATTATAAATATACTTAGACTCTATGGTGGTGCTTTATAAAAAATTATTTTGTTTGCTATGTTTTTACTGTTGTGCTTCTTAAAAATTTATTTATGTTGCGTTGTTGAATTTCAATCTGTTCTTTAAAAATTGTGGCTTACGTTAGCACTATGTGTCCTTATAGATGGCTAGCTTCACGCACGTGATCGTGGACGCTGAGGGTTGGGCACACTCCAATGCCCTCCTCACCGGCCACTTCCCTCGTCTGTTGTGTCAGATGCTCCGGACGTTTGACTACACTAAGCCCCCACGGTACTCAGGACACGAGTCTAGCTTGCTGGGTACCAAGCGCTGTCAGATGATAGTGAAGATTCCTACATGCCCCGCTCGCTTGGACTGGGACTTGTGGCAGCTCACAGTCTATAGTAGGAAACTGGCAGACTCCTGGGAGATCGCTGCTAGGAAGGCCATTGAGGAGTTCTCGGAGATGCATGGTGCAGAGGTTATGGATACCCCCTACAGTGTGATTCCACTGAAGGATGAGACCACTCAGGCATATGCGGATCGGGTAAACCGCAACTTGAACTACATGATGCCTGATTACAACGTCAGGACGGCCCTCTCGTTCAGCTACTCCTCTGCGTTGATCAACATGTACGAGCAGCTTCGCGAGGAGAATACGATATGGAGGAGCAAGGCTCGAGAGGCTCACATCCATGAACAGGACATGACTGGTGCCCAGAATAAGATCAAGACCCTGAAGGCCAAGTCCAGAGCTAGAAAAATAAGGATTCAGGAGTTACATGAGGAGCTGGAGAATAGGACTCAGATGGTGTAGCACCTTGAGGGGCGGCTTCAGCAGGCCCATGAGTTGATGACGTCCAGGCTCAGGTGCAGGCAGTAGCAGTCATGGACGCCGAAGCAGCCGAGGAGGAGGAGTAAGAAGAAGAAGAAGAAGAAGAAGAAGACCCGGAGGAGATTGAGGGAGTGTCTGGAGTCGAGTCGGGACCTGGGACCCCATGAGGACGCAGTTGGATAGCGTCGTTTCTCCCCTTGCAGTGTAGCCTAACTGTAGGATAGTTGGGTAGGATAACCAACATAGTGCTCTAGGCTAACCTTGGGTTGAGAATTCTTTTGTGACTCAGTAGTTTCGAGTCATGTAGGATAACCCCTTAGCTAGTGTTGGTGTTATTCGGTTCTTGCAGGAACCCTCTCTAGTGTTAGTGTGTTGTTCGGGTCGTGTATGAAACCTTCCTTTTATGTTAGTTTGTCATTTGCATCCAGGTTATGGTAATGTAACAAACTGCTTGCAGATCAAGCAGCGTGGCTGCTTAATGTGAATTACTTCTGTAATGATCCTTTTTGTCAGTGTGTGAAATGTCAATTATGAGTTGTGCTTTGGATGTCTGCGAATCTGAAATTGTTGAGCGATGTTTAGTATTGCATACTCTAGAGCTACTCTGGTCGGGAATTGTGCAACCCCGAGTTACCAATCTGCGGTTCAAACTGAGTAGATGTGGTTTCAACCGAAGCAAATCATTTTATTTCCCTTGGTGAACCATATCGCGAGGGAAATAATTCATGTTGTGTGTTCATATTAGATATGCACATTCTTTAATTATATGTATTAGTCCTAATAGCGAAATGGCTAACCAGGGGATGGTTATTTTGCAGATGGGTGACAACCACGCTACCAACCATAACCATGAGAATCACGAAGCACAGCCACAACAACCTCCCTCTTTGGCTCAAGCTGTTGCGGCTCTTATCGCCGACCGCAATGAGCAGACCAAGTTGATACGGCAACTGGTGCAAGCCCAAGCCAATGCCGGCAGAGGTCGACAAGCTCCCCCGCCACCACTAGCAGAAACTGACTATGTCGGTTTTCTTGCCACCCAACCACCTCTGTTCCATAAAGCAGATGATCCCCTTAAGGCAGATGCTTGGATTCGCACCATTGAAGACAAGTTTAGTATCATCAATTGTACAGAAATGGACAAAGCTGCCTTTGCAGCGCAACAGTTGAGAGGCCCTGCAAAGATATGGTGGGTTAATCACAAGGCTCTACTTCCCGCTGGTACGCGTCTCACTTGGAATGAGTTTGTAGCAGCTTTCAAAGCCCACCACATTCCTACTAGCTTGATGAGGAGAAAGATGACAGAATTCCTAGCACTGAAGTAGGGAAATAACACAGTCCTTCAATATGCCCAAACTTTTAATCAGCTGTCCCAGTATGGTGGGTTCCATGTGGATACCGATGAGAAGAAACAGGATTGCTTTAGGAGGGGACTTAGCACAAAGCTTCATGACAAGCTAGCTCTCACTACCTACAACAATTTTACCGAGCTAGTTAATAAGGACATCACCTAGGAAGATGCCACACTAGCGCACAAAGCTGACAAGAAAAGGAAGGCACCGGTGGGATCCTCCGGCAATGCATCCCAGAGGTACAAACTAGTTCAGACGGGAAGTCAGCAGGCTTCAAACCGTCCTCCACAGCAGGGTCGTTGGGTCGCTAGGCCACCACGGCAACAACAGCAGTGGGCACCACGTCTCCCGATACAGCAGCAGAGGCCTTTAATTCTACAAGCTCCACGCCCCAACAACTACCCCTGTTACAATTGTGGTAAACCGGGGCACTTTGCACGTGACTGTCGGATACCACCTCGGCAGGATTACTACAACTCCTGCGCCGGGTCAAGGTTCTCGCCAGCAAGATCAGAAGAAGAAGATTGTACCTGCTAAGACTGGTCGTGTGAACTACACCACCCTGGAAGACGTTCCTGAGGGCACTCAAGTGATGGCGGGTATGTTTTCTATTAACCACCACCCCGCTATTGTGCTATTTGATTCGGGAGCATCCCATACCTTTATCAGTCAAGCATGCGTAGAATGATTCAACTTGCAAGTAATTCAAATGAAAAGACCTTATGTTATTTGTGCACTGGGTGCACAGTTGCACACCCCTCGAATAATTCCGAGTGTGTCCCTTGATTTGGGTGGAAAAATCTTCCAAATCAAGCTCATTGTTCTTCCAAGCCAAGGGATAGATGTCATACTTGGAATGAATTGGATGAAGGAACACTGTGCTATCCTCGATACTTCTCATGTCATCCATTTTAACTCTCCCACATATGGTCCTATGGATATTCATCTTTCCCAGCACGAGATTCCAACAGAAGCAGTATTCCATCTCGAGGCAAAATCCTTAGAAGAAATTCCGGTGATTTGTGAATACCCCGATGTGTTTCTGAAAGACTTACCAGGCATGCCTCCGGATCGAGATATTGAATTTGTCATTGAGTTACAACCTGGCACATCACCCATATCTAGAAGGCCATATAGAATGACTCCAAGTGAGTTAGCTAAATTAAAAGTCCAGTTGCAAGAGTTGCAAGATAAAGGTTTCATTTGACCGAGCACATCACCTTGGGGATGCCCAGCTCTGTTCGTCAAGAAGAAAGATCACGGGCTAAGGCTATGTGTGGATTATCGACCTCTGAATGCAGTCACTATCAAAAATAAATATCCACTTCCTCGTATTGGCCTTCTCTTTGATCAGTTAGCTGGAGCCAAAGTATTCTCAAAAATAGATCTCCGATCTGGCTATCATCAAATCAAAATCAGACAGGCAGATATACCAAAAATAGCTTTCTCTACTCGTTATGGTCTTTACGGGTATTTGGTGATGTCCTTCGGATTAACCAATGCTCCTGCTTACTTCATGTACCTCATGAATTCTGTATTCATGCCGGAGTTAGATAAGTTTGTCATGGTATTCATTGATAATATCTTGATCTACTCCAAGAATGAGGAAGAACATGCTCATCATCTTCACATAGTTCTTCAATGTCTTAGAGAACATCAGCTTTATGCCAAATTCAGCAAGTGTGACTTCTGGCTAAAGGAAGTTCCATTCCTCGGTCATGTCATATCTGCGGAGGGTATCTCTGTGGATCCCAGTAAAGTACAAGATGTACTAGATTGGGAGGCCCCAACTTCAGTTCCTGAAATTCGTAGTTTTCTGGGCTTAGCTGGTTATTATCGTCGGTTCATTCTGGAATTCTCCAAAATTGCTAAACCGATGACCGAACTCCTTAAGAAGGGTGTCAAGTTCTATTGGAGTAGTCAATGTGAGGAAGCTTTCCAGAAATTGAAAACACTTCTCACCTCGGCTCCAATTTTGGCCCAGCCAGACACTACAAAATCTTTTGATGTCTGCAGTGATGCCTCAGGCACAGGACTTGGCTGTGTTCTGATGCAAGAGAACCGAGTGATTGCTTATGCTTCTCGATCACTCAAGTGTCATGAAGAGAACTACCCAACCCATGATCTTGAATTAGCAGCTGTGGTTCATGCTCTGAAGATCTGGCGACACTATCTTCTGGGTACATTATGTAACATCTATACGGATCACAAAAGTCTCAAATATCTTTTCACTCAAGCTGATTTGAACATGTGTCAAAGGAGATGGCTTGAGTTGATTAAAGATTATGAGCTCGAAGTGCATTATCATCTGGGCAAGGAAAATGTGGTTGTAGATGTGCTAAGTCGCAAAGCTCACTGTCATTGCATCTCAGCTATACCCTTAAGCGAGTCTCTTTGCTTTGAAATGGAAAAGCTGGATTTAAGTATTGTACCACATGGCACATTGGCTCATCTAGAACTTACTCCTACACTTCGTGATCTCATCATCGCGGCCCAAAGGAGAGATAAAGGGGTGAAAGAAATTCAGAGGAGGCTATCAGAAGGAGATTCTAAAGTAAATTGCTTCCACCAGGACAGTGAGAATGTGTTGTGGTTCAAAAACCGACTAGTGGTGCCTAAGGATTTTGAACTCAGAAAGCAAATTCTGGATGAGGCTCATACTTCTCGACTATCAATTCATCCTGGAAGCAATAAAATATATCAAGACCTAAAACAACGATTTTGGTGGACTCGGATGAAAATTGACAAGTATGTGTCCGAATGTGACATCTGTCGAAGGGTTAAAGCCAGTCATCTCAGACCAGCTGGGATTCTTCAGCCTTTGAATATTCCAGAATGTAAATGGGAAGACATTAGTATGGATTTTATAGTTGGCCTGCCTCGAACTCAAAAGGGTTACGATTCTATCTGGGTTATAGTAGATCGCCTTACCAAATCGGCTCATTTCCTTCCAGTAAAGACCAGGTACATGGCCAAGTAGTATGCCGAAGTGTATATGGATCGTATACTATGTATACATGGTGTGCCCAAGACCATCATATCAGATCGTGGGACTCAATTCATTGCTCGCTTTTGGGAGCAATTACATGCTTGCCTGGGAACTCATCTTATCCGCAGCTCTGCATACCATCCTCAAACAGACGGCCAAACGGAAAGGATTAACCAAAATTTGGAGGATATGCTCCGTGCCTGTGTCTTAGCCTATCCACAGAAATGGGATGAATACTTGCCATTGGCGGAGTTTTCTTATAACAATAGCTATCAAGAAAGCAACAAAATGGTACCATTTGAAGCACTATACGGTCGTCGATGCCGTACACCTCTCAATTGGTCGGAATCCGGGGAAAGAACTATCTTTGGGCCCGACATGGTTCAAGAAGCCAAGGAACAAGTCTGTCTTATCCAAGAGAACTTAAAGATCGCACAGTCAGCTACATTGATAGAAGGCCTAGGCCGCTGGTCTTTGAAGTCGGTGACCATGTCTACTTAAGAGTATCACCTTGGAAAGGCGTGCAAAGGTTTGGAGTAAGAGGAAAGTTAGCTCCCCGCTACATTGGTCCTTATCCAATTGTGGAAAGATGCGGTCCTGTGGCTTATCGATTGGATCTTCCGGCAAATCTCTCTGCAATTCATAACATCTTTCATGTATCGCAACTCAAGAAGTGTCTTAGAGTTCCGACTGAAGCTGTGGAAAGTGACTCGATTCAATTAGAGTCTGATCTTACTTATCCTGAGCATCCTATCAAGATTATTGATCGCAAGGATCGAGTTACTCGCCGCACAAACAACCGATTCTACAAGGTTCAATGGAGTAATCACTGTGAAGATGAAGCTACTTGGGAGAAAGAGGAATTTCTGAGATCCAAGTATCCGGACTTTTTAAACGCTTATCCAGGTACTTCACCTTTCAACCTTCTCTCCTTATGCATTCTATCGTGCGTGAATCTCGGGACGAGATTCTTTTAAGGGGGAAGGGCTGTAACACCCCTGTGTTAATCAAGGTGCTAATCACATGTTTAATCGCTAATCATGGCTTAAGCGTGTCATTAGCGCTAATCGAGTTCGCATAGTAAACTTCGAATTAGCCATGTTCAACCGCGTTTTTCTCCCTGATCCGGGTCTCGAATCAACTTTCGCCCAAAACAAAAGTTGTAGACCTTCTAATCCTCTACAACTTCAATTTTAACCAAATTTGAAGTTCCTATATCAAACTTTGAGTTTTGGATGGTCAAACGAGAGCAAAAATCGGTCAAAATTCATTGAACCCCACTGTTCTGCTACTGTGCTCGCCGACGCCCATACCGGCGACTGTCGCCGTCGGCGAGCCTCCTCCACGTGTCGGCCATCGCGCCCGACCTCTGCGTGAGCTCGAGCTTATCTTCTCCCGACGCCCAACTTCGTTTTCCCGTCCCCTCATCTCCTTCCTCGAGCTCGAGACGAGCAGAGGTGCCGCCGCTCGCCGCGCCGGCCGTAGCTCGCCATCCCTCTTAGATTCGCTGCGCCCCAACCTCCCTAGCCTCGCCCCGAACCTCCTCCACCTCTCCCCAAGCTCGGCCGTGCCGTTTCCCGGCCGGAATCGAGCCCGCCATCGCCGGCAGCCATTGAAGCTCACGCCGAGCTCCGCCCCTCACGCCGACAACCCCTCTCCGGCCATTCTCCGCCCAAATCGAGCGCTCGGTGAGCTTACCCGCGCTCCCCTCTTCCTCCCCAACCCTCTTCCCCTCGATTCCTCGCGACGCCGGCGTCGGAACGCCGCCGCGCCGCCGTGGCCGCTCGGCCCCCGCCGCCCGCCCGCCGCGGAGCACCCCTGAGCGGGCCCGCAAGCCACCGCCGCGAGCCCCAGGGCCGGCGGGCCTCCCTAGCCGCGAGGCTGCGCCGCCCGCCGTCGGCCGGCCTCGCCGGCGGCGGGGAGCGCCGTGCCACGCGCTGGCCATGGCCATGGCTGGCCATGCGCGCGTGCGGAGCAGAGCAGAGGAGGGGGCTGGGAGCTGGGCTCCCACTGACATGTAGGGCCCGACTGTCAGCCCCTGTTTAGGGTTTAGGGTTTTGTTTATTTTGTTTAAATGGCTGAAAACCTTGAAAATTTGTAGAAAAATGTAGAAAAATGCTAAAAATGCAAACTAAATTTTGTTAGTTTACTTAAATCAAGATCTTTAGAGGAAAAATACCCATGCATGTTAAATATCAGTTTTGCCCCTATTAGATTATGTTTTGTGCTCAAGCTTAATTAATTTGTTCCTGTTGTTTCGTTGCTCTAAAAATCATGAAGTTTATGCAGTGGCCTAATCTTTGTATGTGTAATGCATTGTAAAAATTTCATGTGCTGGTACTGTGCACTTTTGTGTGAATCTAGCTATGTTTAGTTTAACTTGCTAGAGTTAAAATAAATGTTTTCTATCAGCAATAAATGCTGGAAAAATTATTGTGGCATGCTTTATCAAAATTATGTTATTTTGATAAATTCTTGTGGCTTGATCATATCTGCAAGTTAAGTACTTACTTTTAATTTGCTCCTAGCTATGCTCTTTTCTTTTATAATTGTTGTTAGTTAATTCTTTCATGTATGTGTTTTTGTAACAAAACAAGCCCCTGTTGATCCATGTTGTTCTAGGGTTGTGTTTAATCCTTCGAAGCGGGTTTAGTAACTTTTGCTTGATAGGAAACACTTCAGGCTAAACGGCATTAGAACCAAAGACTGCACATCAGTTCTAAATCATTTCCGTCGTAACCATGGTTGTGAGGTTGCTCCGTAAATACTTTTAGAGTTTGGTTGCCTCTCTTTGTGTGTATTGCATTGCTTTGAAATGCATCGCATCATGAGCACTCATGCATCGCACTGTGTTTTAACTTTTGCATGACATCTTTTTCCTACGTGTAGACATCGCGAACGATGTAGTCTACGAGCTGATTGCTGGACCGGATCAGGGGCCACAAGCAGAAGGGCAGCAGGGCGAAGAAGCAGTTGAGCAAGCTCCAGAAGAAGTCGCTAACCCCGCTGACCTGCAAGACAAGCCCCGGAGCATAACCCTAATTTAAGTATTCAATGTTTATTTAAGTAATTGTGCATTTACGTTCTAGGAGTTGTTTGAAACCCTAGTATGCATGTTTTTCCTAGGTACGTCTATACTAGTGTGCAGGTATCGTTAGCAATGCTTTGCTAAGTAGGATCTCGGTAAAAGTCGAGTGATTACTGTTGCTCGCGAGATTTAGGATCTTGATTACTTGGCAAATAGCTTGAAAATGAGTTGATGAGTAAAGAGAAATAGAGACAGGGCGGAGATGAGTTGGTTCTGGATATGAAAGAAAGGAAAAGTAGCCTCCACCTGTGTCGATTGAGGACCGTACCGTTGTTGGTTATGCTGACGAAGATTGAACAGTACTAACCACATGCCGAAAGTAGAAGGTAGTCGAAACCGGTAAGCTAATTACCTGATTTGCAACGATACTTTGAATCGCGACCCACTACTCTGGGAGTGGGATGATGGCTGGTGTTGGAGTGTATGTTGCCTCCGGTTTCTCCGGGAGTTCGCCGTGAGGGGCCCTTCACCCGGGTTTTAGCAGACGTGATTCAGACGTCGGGGTAAAGAGAGGAACAGTTGACATGTGTGACCCGACGGGATTTACACGTGTCGTGTGAGTTAGGTCCACCTTGCAAAGTTAAATCGGATCGATTCGCCATCTCTCTCGGTTAAGAGAATCTTGGTCACTTCGTCACATCGTAGTAAAGGATGGAATGAGAATGGAACGAAGACGTTTGATTTGTTTTTACTAGAGGTTTAATGTGACCAACCAAGTGTGCTCTAGATGTTCAGGCTAATCTAGTTGTTACTCGTCAAACTAAATGGAGCTAAAATATTGAAAGTAAGGATTCGGTATTAATAGCTTTTCAGCAAAACAAACCCAGAGCCAAAAGCCTGCATGTCAAGGAGTGGGCTAAGTATACCCATAGTCGGATAAGCCTTGCTGAGTATTAGTATACTCAAGGTTGTTGTTGTAACCCTTCTGAGCAGGTTGTGTTCCCGCTGACTTCGAGGAGGTCTGTGCGTCCTGGATTGGACAACCGCTTCCTTCTGGGTGGACCGTCGAGTGGGTCCCGTTTTCTCCGTGAAGTTCGGGCCGGTTGGCAGCACATCGTGGGCAAGATGTGAGGCCCATTTTTAACGTCGTTCGTAGTACTTTATTGTATTTTGAACTCCGTTTTAAACTTCCGCTATATGTTTGAACTCTGTAGTGTGTATTCAAAGCTTTTATGTAAAACCCGTGTTGTACATTATTTTGAGAATCTCTGTATGCTTGTATCAGCTGTGCTCGTCTTTGTGCGAGTCTTCTAGTGCAAATGTGATCCTGGAGTACAGTAGTTTAATTGGGAATTACTCAACGGACTGCCGGATTATACCGTTTTAAGTGCGTGATAACTTGATTATGCATTAAGATGATCGTTAGCGCACTTAAGCTGGTTTAATTTAGACGGATCTGCTACACAACAGCCACCAGCCAGCTAGCAGTACTTTTCTCTCATAACAAATCAGTACCAGCCACTAGCCACAGCACAGCGAACAGCACAAGTCCCTCCGATTTGAATTACGGAGAGAAATGTGGCGAGTCATTGAGCGAGGAGGACAGGCCACCAGCAGGTAGGTTAGGTGGATGTGGATGGTCTCTCTGCCCCTGAGTGGCTGAATCACTTCGGTTCGATTTACCCAGTCGGCCCAAGAACAGAACACCGACACCTTGGTGCGCCAATCGATTGCACATAACCTTCATGAAGAGATAGAAATCGGTGTGGATCCTGCAGTACGCGACTGAAAATCTGTTGCCCCAAGCATCGCCTCCGTGTCTGTAATTATGCACCGAGTTCCTCACTTTTCTTCTGTTTTTCTGAATTGTGATTAGTTGGTAAAAAAATTTAAATTATAGTAGTGTAGCACATTTCATTGTTGTTTGATAAATAATATCTAATTATAAACTAATTAGACTTAAAAATTTATCTCGAACTAATCTATTAGACTGTGTAACTAGTTGTTTTTTAACTACATTTAATTCTCTATGTATTTAATCTTCTATAAATGTGTTCAAAGATTCAATATAATAGATACTATGCAAATTTTTTCACCATCTAAACATCCAACACGCGGACAGCTTGCGCAAATGTGCAGCAGCTGAGCAAAGCGGGCCGCGCCCGTCGATCTCCAGCTCCAGCTGCGCGCACGTATCGAACGGTCCCCGGAACCTCGCCACGGCCGGCGCCGGCGGCACCCCCCGCGCCGCGCACGGGCCTGCCCTGTCCTCTCCTTCGGTCCTTCCCCAAGCCGCGACAGCGCCAGTCTACTCCGCCTCTGCTGGTCCTCCACCGCGCCAACTAATTAATACGAGCACACCACATCCACCCCGCGCGCGCGCTCACCGCCGCCGCCCGTCGCCGTCGCGCTACAGTCCGATCCGGTCGACCAGCGCGCACGTACGAGCGAGCTGAGGCGCCGTAACCCCGGCGGAAAATCACGCGCCACCCATGCACCCCAGGCGCGCGAACCGGCTGGCCAGGGTCGCGTACGTGTGGTCCTCTTTTTTCTTATCTCTTCCCGCCCGGCTTTCCCACTCACCATACAAAACCAACCATCGTGTACAGCAACAGCTTAGCCATGTTCGTTGGAGATCACACGCCGACGACGCTGCTTTTCTGGTAGAGTACTATGGTGAACCAGCTCTTGCTTTAATCTGCTGGTGCCGCGCCAGCCCGAGCATCCATATAAAGCGAGCTAGCCGCTGCACATTGTGTGGCCGCGCGCGCGCCCTTGTCCAGGCTCGGAGGAGAGCGCCGGCGGCAGACCATGTCGTCGTCGTCGAAGCCGGAAAAGGAGGAGGAGGAGTGGGAGGCGCCGTCGCCGTGCATGAATGGCGACGCGGCGGCGGCCTCGGAGGGCGACAAAGGCGGCGGCTATGGCGGTGAGGAGGGACAAGAAGAAGGAGAAGAAGGCGAGCGGGAGTTCGCGGCGGTGATGGAGCAGCTGGCGCCAGAGGGCGTGCGGGCGCTGCACGCGCGGGTGGAGGCGGAGTGGGGGCCCGTGCTGCAGAGCGCGTGCCAGACGGCGGCGGCGCGGGCGCTGTGGGCCCGCGCGGTGCGCGACCCGGCCGCCGCGGTGCTGGCCGGGGAGCGCTACCTCAGGGGCCTGCACGAGAAGATGCGCCGCGACGAGCGCGCCGGCGCGCGGGAGGTGCACGGTGTCATGATCGCCGTGCGGACGCTCTGGTTCGACACCCGCATCGAGGCCGCCGTCGACACGCTCGGCGGCGACCCCCAGGTCGTCATCCTCGGTGCAGGTTCGTGCGTGCTACGTAGAACTCGATTTAAATAGAAATATCTCGGCGCCGGCTTTTTGCTTTTGCATGCACGATCGATGCGTGAGACCCATGCATTCTTCTTGTTCATACTAATACTGATCTCGATCCTGTGCCGGCCGGCCGGCTTCTAATTCGTAAATAAGCGACCTGCCTGAACCTAGTTTGTGTTTCTACAACTGTTATAATGAAGAAAAACAGTGCAGTTGAAGTTACACTTGCCTGTACAGACTTCAAATTTCTATCAATTTAAATTTGGATCCGTGCAAGGTGCAACTAAAAATGACGAAGTTACCCCCTGCAGCCTGGTTGTAGGATTCAATTTGGCGTTGGCACTTTGGTCTTTTTGTAACCATTGTTTGGCAGTCCGACAAAAAACCGAAATGAAATAAAACGCATACTTCAAAACTAGGAGCCTAATTCATGAGCAGCATTTTCTCTAAATGTAAATGACTTGGCTGGCCTTCTTCCACGCTGCCCATATATCTGTGGCGCCAAACTTGAGCCCCAGACCCTCACTCCTGGACACGATCACACGAAGGAAAAGCTAAGGGACCTGTGTCCTTATCAAATAATTGTTTGAAGAAAAACATGTAGTTGTATCGTATACAGTACACAGTACACACAGGCAGTACTACAGGAGAGGATCATCTAACGTTAACGTGTACATAAAAAAACAAAAGAAAACATTTGTGGCTCGTAATGAAGACACCTGGCCACGTTACAGGCTTACAGCAAGAAGAAAGCTTATCCTGGCCGCAGCATTTTGATGCAAGCATGCCCAGTAGCTATTTTGTCCAGACTGCAGATAGACCAAATCACGCTCAACACCCTGATATTTGTGTCCTTGATGATACCGGTGTCTACTGCGATACTCTCAGATCCCTTCAGCTGGTCTCATCAGTTGGCAGTTAGCATGATGTATGCTAGGAAACTTTTGGCTTGTATCCTACAAAAAAACTTTTGGCATGCAGCTAGGGGTCCCAACACTACACATACCAGAAGGCTTCAGAAACAGATTAATTTCACTTGATATTCGTGGGTTCGTATGGAGCTATTGCAACCCAGAAGCAAACTTAGGGTACACGAACAATTGAGAACATGTCAAACCTTCTTATCTGTTAATGCTATCCTTGAACAATCTCATGTCTTCTCTGGAATTGAACAGAACAGGTAGAACAAGACATACCCTCACTTAAAACGATGAAATAACTGAGCTGTAGAAATACATTATAGGAATTTCATTTGGATGTAACGCTGTCACTGAAACCTCTAGGCTCAAAAGTTCCGGTGAACCATACATTCGAACTTCTACCGTTTTCGAACAAATGTAGTACAAAATTGATGAAGCAAGAATGCCACATTTTGCGGTAGATGAAGCAGGTTGAGTTGAAATTTGTTTCACAACAAGCATCTTCAGTTGCAGATAGGTTCACCTCAAAAAAGAAGGGCTCATTCTGATCATCAATCTATGCTCTCTCTCTCTCTCTCTCTCTCTCTCTCTCTCTCTCTCTCTCTCTCTCTCTCTCTCTTTCAGGGATGGATGCGAGAGCCTATCGACTGAACTGCCTAAAGGAATGCACGGTATTTGAACTTGATTTCCCGGAGCTCCTAGAAATGAAATCTGATCTTCTGCACGAAGCAATGAGTTCCGCAAATCACCAGAAACTCACCCTGATGGCAAAATCATTGATTAGGGTTCCTGCCAACATACAAGATGGAGACTGGGTAACAAAGCTGCAGAGCTATGGGTATGTTCCTGAGAGGAACACCATATGGGTGCTCGAAGGCATCATCTATTACCTTCACAATGCAGATGCAATGCAAGTCCTTGAAACCATTGCAGCCAGCCGGTTCTCAGCCTGCGCAGTGCTCCTGGCCGACTTCATGAACAAGAATGCGACATCGATCTCCCCGACAATGTACCATTTCTACCATGACAGCCCTGACCTCCTGCTGCCTTCAATTGGGTTCTCTAAGGTAACACTGACACAAATTGGAGATCCGCAGGCACATTTTGGGCTGCTAAGTCACCCAGAGAACCTATTTGATAAACTGAGGAGACTGCCAAGATCAATGGAAAAAAATCCGGAGGATGGCACACCATGCTGCAGATTGTATTTTGTGGAAGCCTCAGCCTCACCAGATGACCAGATCATGTGTCCACTGGATCACTACTTGGAATAGTTGGAGTACTTTTTTCATCTGATGGCATGCAGAATTCATTAGCATTGAAACCAAATATGATTTTTGTATAATATTTTTTTGCCTGAGAAAATACATAAAATCTTGTCAATGAAAAATACAATACGAAAATTCCATCCTACTCTTTACGCATTTCTTACACCTTTTCAAAACAACTAAAGTTTATGGAAAACACCAGCATATATAAGCATACAGTTAAACTATGGCGCATAAATATCCAAATGAAAGAAACATACTCCACTCTAGTTTCCATGTGGTTTAATGAACAGTAAGATATTTAAAGAAACTGGAGGCGCAAGGTATACATGCGTAAATATTATAATGTAATAAACAGGATGATAAGTCGAGCACACAGAGAGAACCTTTAAATAGTAACAGAAAACAAAATTTGGATATAGTGCCTGCTTATGGGCTTATTGCTACAAGTGCATATGTCGACTCAATAAATTCCTATATCTAATTCCACGTTTCCTTTGCAGGAAATTTTTCTTTTTACCACAAGTAACATATAGATCAAATACACGTCGATGTGTGTTCTAAAACAAAAGGCCCTGATGAGCAAAGGCAAATGAAACCTTAGCACAGGAATATAAGGAAATAAAAACAGTAAGTCATTTTTAAAGCCTTAAGAAAATTTGATGGAACTCAGCCAAAAAAAACTTCTAAACACCTAGACAGTCTTTAACACTCTGTTCAAACTTGTCAAGGGCAGAGATAGTGCTCAGCAAGCCATCCTTCATCTTCTCTCTGCAGGACATTGAAAAAGATGAATGCCAGCATTTATTAGCTACAAAAGACTCCAAATCAATTCCATAGAAAATAAAGGTTTCTAATCAAAATCCTAAAAAAATAGATATCCATACAAAGAGTGCAGATTTTATTGTGAAAATCAGTTCATCCCACACGAGAAGACATTCCAGACAGGGGATATTTGACAAATTGCTGCAGTTTATTTCTAGGGATTTCCTAAAATGAGGTGATTGCATAGGCTATATCCTCTTTGCTACAATATCATCAAACACAGAGTGAATTGATCTTCCATAAACAAGTTATCAAATAAATATCCCATAACAGAACATTGCAAAAGAAATGGCATTGCATAATGCAAAAACACGCACACATCCTCAGTATCACCATATGAAACATCAAGTTACTACATGTACTAGTAAAAGCTGCAGCATGTGAAGAGTCAATGCACGATAACAAATCTGGGGCTAAAATAAACCAAAACAAGCAATGCATCCATGTTATGCACCTGTCACCAGTGAGCTCAAAATTACTGTTCTCCACCACAGCTCCCAGGTCCGAGAATGACCTGCAGAATATCAGTGAACCTTGAGTCCCTCGAAACAATACACAGCAGTTTGTTGAGCTTCTCGTAACGCTAGCTAGCGATGGCCTTACTGTATGAGCTCCCCAAGCCTAGTATCAGCTTCAACCTTGAGAGGATCCTTTTTGGCGAGCAGCGACGCGGCATTCTTCAGTATCAAACTGAACGTGCAGACCTGCAGGGTAATTCAATCATGGGCCTGGAGTAAAAACAGCAGTCCGCCGCCCTTGGTTAAGGCAAAACCCTCGTACCTCAACGCCCGTCTTCGACTGGAACGCGACGATCGAGTTCCTCTGCCGCGGAACGCAGTCCCTCCCCGCCGCACCGATCCGCCCCCTCACCTCCTCGGCGTCCTCGGCAGACGCGTTTGGGGAAGCTGCATTGCGCAGCCACAACAGTTGCTAAGAATCTTACGGACATATCAGGACAAATTAGGCAAAGCGATGATCACCCGGGAGACTGAAATTACCGAGGAGAGCTTGAGCTTTGAGGAGGGTGTCGCGGGAGGCGGCGATGGGCGCGAGGAGGAAGGACGCCGACTTCTTCTTCTGCTCCCGCAACAGCTCCTTCGGCCCAGCTGCACCGCGCCGACAGGACAAGAGGGGAAGATAGTGAGAGGTCCGGCCACTGCAATGCGGAGAGAGGAGGCAGGCCACGGGAGGGACGCGGTCGTACGGATGCCGAGGGAGAAGGCGGCTGCGGCGGGGGCGGGGCGCGCCGGCGCCGCGGCCAGGACGAGGGCGAGGAGCGCGGCGCGGCGGGAGGCGAGGCCCGGAGGCGTAGGCGGCGACGGTTGCGGGTCCGAGGACCTCCGGAGGGGAGAGGCCGCCGCCGCCGCCGCACCGCGGCGGAGAGGTGGCCTCGCCGGCGTTGGACCCGGTGGCGCGGCGAGCGAGTGGATGGCGCGCATTGGGCCGCTCATTGTGAGGGGATACTCTGGGCGTGTGGGCCTCCAAACTTCGAGACCGACTCCAAGCCACACGCTGCACGCCTGCATCCCGTATGTTACATGTTCACGGAAGTACGTCTTCGGAGAGCTTTCACGGTAACAGACTCTTCCGCCTTCACGACCCCACGCGCGGCCCGAGTGCCCGACGATTTCGTTCCCTTCCCTTCGGGCGTGATTGGTTTGCTGCTGACTCCAGCCAGGCTCGTACCAGAGAGCCAGGCTCCCAGCGGCCAGGCCGAATGCATGCAACACTCAATTGATTGGTTGACTGTTTTTGTGCCTGGATATTCCGCGATCTTGTTTGTTTGGTTCACTGCATGTTGGAGTTTGTACACACGCTAAAGTTTACTTTGGTGCCCTATGGACATGCACCTGCGCCACCAGAGCCAACCTCCGGGGAAACGCCCATTTTTACCGCATCCCGCAAGCCAGGCTCGAGGACCCCTTTTGCACGCGACGGGCCAGGGTAGCTATCCACACCAGGCAACCAAACAGATCAAGGTCGCACCACGGGAACTGGACGGTGGTGATACAACCAACCAATCACGCCCTTCCCTTCCCTCTCCCAAGTCCCAAGTCCCCCACGTCAGAGCACGCAACGCGCTGGACTCGGAAGTCGGAACAGAGTCCAGTGCCCGCAGATACATGTTTGGTTTGCTAGAACACCTGGTACTATAAAAAAAATCTTATATGCATGAAGTGCTAAACGAAATTTATTTGCAAAATCTTTTCACGGATGGCTACAACTTTGCGCGACGAATTTAATAACGGTAATTAAATCCGTGATTGGCCACAGTAATGCTACAGTAACCATCATTTTAATCGTGCGGTCAAAGACCTCATTAGATTCGTCTCGCGGAGTAGCGCAGGGTTATGGAGTTATTTTTGCAAACTGACTTCATTTAATACTAGTAATTAACGGTCAAAATTCTCTAATACAACTAGTACTAGGGAACCAAAGAGGACCAATGATACGTGCAAACCTTGTACGATTCCATATGCGGGGCACGACGGCGTCGTAACAAGCAAACCATGTTGTTTAGAAACGGAATCGCATTTGCTTACATCGATGCGGTCAGGTACACTACTGGGATCCACGCCAACCACACACCCATACGCGTGGATCACACCGCGGAGATCATATTCCCCTGTCGCTCTTTACACTTGCAAAGTTGCAGCACCATTTTCTTCAGGACGCATAAGAATACCACATCAGCCGGCTCGAAAAAGAATCGCATTACTTTCTCATTCTGCGATGACGGACGCTCTTTACACTTGCAAAGTTGCAGCACCATTTTCTTCAGGACGCATAAGAATACCACATCAGCCGGCTCGAAAAAGAATCGCATTACTTTCTCATTCTGCGATGACGGGACGGTCACAATACAGCGCAAAAAAAAAGGCCGGCATCTTCACGTGGTAAGATGTGTGTATTGGACCTACCATGAAACCGATTGGTAAGATGTGGTGCTTTTAACCATGAACCAGATTCGAACTAACTTCCAATCGGATTAGTCTAATACTCTAATCCTGCTGTCACCATCTCGATCTCAGCTCAGCATAAACAAAAAAGCACGACAGCTAGCTGGCTCTGGATCAGATCTCAGGAGCATAGCATTAGGCTCCGCCTTTTGCTTCCTCGATCTGCTGTTAGTGCCTCTCGTTGCTATTCCCATCACACCTAATTAGCAGCTAGTAGAGGCCAAGCTAGCATCACAAGTGCTGAAAAGAGCGTGAAGCTTTTGACAAAACCTCCGGGCGATAATGACACGCTAGTAGTATACATATAAGCAAACCTTATCAGCTCATCGCGTCGTATAACTGAAAAAACCCACCACTTTACAGATCATTCGGTAGCCTAACTGACCGCTGCGTTATCGATCACTTGCTACTCCTGGCTGCTGCTGCTCGTTGCGCACGCGAGTTCTGTCGTAGCGTGGCGTGGCCGCCGTGCTCCTGGGTGTGGTCTGTGGGTAGGCGAAGCCGTGCACACTTGGTTGGTGACTTGGTGGGGGCCAGAAAAGATTGTTGGCTCTGCTGCTCCAGTAGTTCTCCATCCGGAGCGGCCGCCTTTTGCCAGCGTGGAATCCAGGTATTGCACGGGATGATAGATATATATCCACGGTCAAGTCGTGTTTCGTATTTAAGCGCGTTATCCGCAGGGGAGCAGCCAGTTTTGCTATCCACCCACCAAATGTCTACGTGAAATCGTTAAGTGCACATTTTTTTTTAAAAAAATATAAAGTTTGGGATCCTAACCTACCTTTTTCTCCCTTTTTGCTCGGCAAGTCCTCAGCGATCTAGTGCTACCTCTGGTCAATAAAAACTATTGTTTCAGACAAACATTACAGTTTTTGTGCTACTTTTTCTGAATGTTAATTTTTTTTTTCATTTCTGTAGGGAGGATGTTTGTACTCCGTTCTTCCAAGTCCAAAACTGAATATTAATTATCCTTTGTGATGGTATTTTTAGAGACTGCAATTTTTTGAGCCAACTTAATGTCTTTCTATAAACGCATTAGTTTGATCTATGCCCCAACCAATAGTGTTAACGCTAGCGCTAACGGTTAACTGCAAATTTAGGAGCTCCCATGTGTTGGAGGACGCCGGCACAATTAAAAGCTGGTGAAAAAAGATCACGAAATTTAGAAACTTTCTTCCTCCTCGCATTTGCATGCATGGCCTCTCCCTTCTTCCTCGCCATTATTGGCACCCTCCACCGCACCTCCAAATCCTTTCACGCCCTTACCATCAATGACACCCTTACCGCATCATCCACAACTTCAACTATCAACTTCAGAATTTGTAGTCGCAATTGTCATACTGCCGTCACAATATCCGCCATGACTGCTGAACTCTTTACCATAAACCTAATATTGTATACATACATTTTTTTCTATATTTAACAAGCTTCAGTCCGGGTAACAATTCACGTGCTGCTAAAACTTAGCAAGGTTCCTCCGTTCTGCTCTGTTTCCGCGGGTCCACCCATGATGCCATGACCATTGCCCTCGTGCGCTCATTGTGGCGTGCGCGTGTGGCCGGAGCAAAAGCCTCCGAAGGGCAGCCGAGCCGCACGCCATCCGTTACCGCCGGAGCAACGTCAGCAGCACAGCCCCCAACTCAAACCCATCTACACCCAGCAGTTCCTCCACCACCAGGCACCAGCCCACCTCCTCCCCGCGTCCGCTCGCCCGCCCGCGCTCGCCCGCTGCCGCTGCTGCTTCCAACGCACGCGAGCTCTGCGGCATCCGCATCCGAATCCGCACACGATCCCCGTGCCACTTGCCCCGCCCGCCCGCGGCCAATGCCCGGCGCGATGAGATGAGACGCCGCCGCCGCGCGCCAGCAGCGCCCCGCCCGTATCGGGGATCCCTCCTCCGCCCACCCTCCCCCCACCAGCGCCGCATTGATTCCCTCCCCCAGCACGACAACGGTCACGCTTCCGTCGTCCCGTCCGTCTCGTCGCATCCGGCGCTGCCCCGCGGCCTATTTAAGGCGCGCGGGCTGAGAGCCAGAGATAATGCTCTTCTCCAGGAGGCCCCTCGCCGCCGCGCTCCACCTCTCGCGCCTCTCGCCGCCCTTGCTCCTCCTCTTCGCGTCCGCGTCGTCGTCGTGCTCGCCCGCCGCCGCCGCGTCGGCCTCCGGGCCCAGAGGTGCGTGCGCGATTCCGTGCATTCGCGAGGATTTCTAAGCGGGGTCTGACTTTTGCTGGTGTTTTGTGCGGACGAGCGGTGCCTCTGCGATCTCAGCGGGTTATCTCTTCCCGTGATGCGAGGTGTTCTTATTTCGTGTATTTCCGATCTCTCTCAGATTTTGATGGTCGTTTTTCCATGAAATTTCGTTGCTGCACTCCTTTTTTTGAAAATAATTTTACCGTTTTCGTGGATTTCATTGAGGTTGATCGCAGCCATCTGCCGTCTGTCGAGTCGGTGATGGGCATGTGGATTTTGTTGGTATTTGACGGTCCTGCATTTTGCATCTTCGTTTTTTGATCCAGCGTTTTAAGAGTTGAGTGTGCATTGTTCCTGTGAGATGCGGGAATTCGGTTTACTCGTGATACCTCTACAACTTTGCCTGCATGCCCTTTTAATACACTGTCACGTTGATCATCAAACGCTTTCGCCAACTCTGACATAATTCCCGGTCGTAACAACGAGCTTTTCCACTGATCATAAAGTACGGTTAGCACTTTTCAGTTTAGCTTGTACGCTCTTAAAATACTTATCTATTGGTCTCCTATATATCAGGTTGTAGTGCTGTCAGGATGGACAGCGGTGCAGTGGAATCCACTGGGGCAGTATGGTCAACACCTTCGGCAGAACCGAGAAACATTTCTATCGGGAAGGAGATATTCTGCAATAGGTCACTCAACATGAGGAACATCACAGCAGTAGGATTTGATATGGACTACACTCTTGCACAGTACAAGCCCGAGACCTTCGAGGCCCTTGCTTACTATGGTACAATCGAGAAGCTTGTGAAGGATCTGCACTACCCTGAAGAGGTTAGTTACCGTAAGAAATACGAATTTGCTTCATACATGAAGACAAAGTAACCAGATTGATTGTTTTCGTACTAGCTTTGTGCCTTTGTTGCATCTAATTTATTATAAAATTGCACTGGCCCTTTCAATGCGTGCACTAAAGAGAGGTTGGGACATAGGCCCCTGTTCTGTGTGTTCCAGATTCCACATAGTTGCTTTAACTGTTTTCTGCTGTGTCTAAGACTGTACCATTCGGACGTCACAGAAGTTAGCGTGGTTCTTATGCATTATTTTATAGTTTTAACTCCAGACTTCACTAATGCTTTTAAAGGCCAGACTAGTTAATTTAACTTGTTACTGAGAGTTGCATGCTATTGATTACAGAGATATTCTGATAGTTTGTAACGGCATTTCTATACTTGTCTCAAGGAAGCACATCAGCTTTTTTCTTAAATGAAAGCAAAGATGAATTAGTATATTCTTTACCTGTGTTTGCTTTTATGTAATTATGGCTGCATAATGTTGGTCTGTTCTTGATTGAAATTTCTTATTGGAGTAATTGCTATTTGTTTTAGCAGGACTCAGTGGCTGTTGCGTTGTTAACGTAGCAAAAGCATCCAAACATAAAATTTGCTATCCACTTATTAAGAAGTATTATTTGTGAAATGTATTTTCCTTGATTCTAGAATTCACCGTTACATATTGAAATTTTATGAATACATATCGCTTGATGTGCCTGTTTTGGTTCAGAATTTGATTTTACTATTCTTTCATCATGCAGCTGCTGACTTGGGAGTTTGATTGGAAATACATGGTCAGAGGATTAGTTCTTGATAAGAAGAGAGGAAATATTTTGAAGGTCAGTTACAAATTAATTGCTTAGATTGCCCCCCTTTTTAGAAGAAGGCTCTGGAAGCTTTGTGTCTTGTTTATTGAAACCATAATGCGTTTTATCTTATTATTAACGAAGGGCCCAACCTGCTTGGGACTAAAAGGATTTGTTGTTGTATCAATGAAGGGCCAGCCACGTTTTTAAAATAAAGAGATCTGCATTTTGATATTAATCTTTGGAACCTGCTGTTGGTGGTTGCATGATTTAGAATCAAAAGGTGTCTTGTCAAACTAATAAATGCATTTGTTGGTGAATACTCACCAGTTTTGAGCTACCATCTGCAACTCATCGATATTAGCATTTATTGTTCAATGAGCATTGTCATCATTGTGGAAGTAGCAAGTGTTAGTTGTCAATGTGTAAATTTCAACTGGTTAGAGGGAACAACAAAAACAGGTCTAGGCCTCTAGCATAAATTTTTTTATTTGATCTGTGTTGCAAGATTTGAAGGCGGATATTTGCTGCTGTTTATCAGTTTCTTTTGATCTTATTATTTCATTGCATTTCTGTGCTGGACTTTCAATACTGTACATGTACCTTTGCAATGAAATTAACTCTTCTTAACTATTTGGGTGGTGATTATCAGATGGACCGACACAAGTATGTAAAAGTTGCATACCATGGTTTTAGGGAATTGTCGAAAGAAGAAAAAGTTGCTGCTTATGGGAGTACATTGATAAGAGACTCATTTGATGAACCTGATTATGCCCTTATAGATACGCTTTTCTCATTGGGTGAAGCTTATCTATTTGCTCAGCTTGTTGATTTCATGGACAGTAATCCTGGAAAAGTACCTGCAGGCACAGAGTATGGCTGTTCACATCTTAAATGTTTACCATACTGAAGGGGCTTAAAATTTTAGGACGTCATTTAAAGAAGAGTTGATGGAGCCAAATTATTAGAGTAATTATTTTGCGTTTTGAAGAGCACATCCAGTTATCCACTCTTGAATGTTTTTTACTCTTCCTTTTCGGAATTAAACATTACTTATCCAACATTTACACAGCTGTCTATTCACAATTGTCCAAATTTCTTTCATTGCATTTCTTCCATAAAGTTACGTATACTATCTTTAATCCCCTAAGCAATCCGATTACCTTTTTTCTTTGTTCATTTTATGTCAGCTTTTTTTTTTAAAATCACATGTTACATTCACTGGAATCCATGTCGATTGAGTGCTGGCTATGCGTGTATTGATTATCCCATGTCAATTCTTTGTCAAATCAGACATCCATCAGCCAGATTGGGACATGACATGCCTTGTTGATGATCTTTCTGTAACCATGACATACCACCCCTCTTTTCTTTACTCTAGTTGTGGTAATTTAGGTTAGGTTCTTATGGGAATTAATTTAATATCTTTTTGGCAATCCACAAGCCTCATGCATATAAACCCCACCAGACTTTAATAAGCGTCCATGACCGAATCGTTCAATAAAATTCCAGGATTTTTTTGGAAGTTCTGGTGGTAATATTTCAAAGTATTAAGTTACCTGCTACCTTATGATGTGCCCTAACACTATTATGGCAATCTTTTCCAATTTTGCTCTCATGAGGCCAACAAAATCAGGCCTGCTGGCACATGATCGATGTCTTCCACCATTACATAACAACACCATAAGCATGTATCTGAGAGGACTATCTACTTTTTAGCTTTAATTAACAGGACAGTAGAGCCTTTTATGTCAAGGAAAGAAAGAAAGTGTTGCTTACTTGTTGCTCTTTTAGTGTTTTCTTTCATTATTCTGTCTTGAGTTAACTCATATCTTGAAACACAATAACTTAAAAGAAGCTTTGAAAGAGCTCAGTGCATGAACCAATATTATTTTTCTCACCTTTTCATTCCCCTTGCAGCCTTATGCTTGAGTTTGTATAAATTGAGGCTTTGTTTTTGAGCTTGCATTACTGTGTTTGTACAGCTATCCGCTTATGTATAAAGATGTGAGGTCTGCAGTTGACTTGTGTCATCGTGATGGAACATTAAAGCGGATGGTTGCGAAGGACCCTGGCAGGTAACTCATTTTCCTATTTTTTGGTTAAGTAGTTAATTCCAGTCACCTGATAGTCTGGCACAATTGCAGTGCTAGATATATTATCTTTTTTTTCTATAGGGCTGCCTTAATTTTTATTTTGGCCCACACGCCAATTGGCAATTTAGCATCCATTTTTTCTGCAATGCTTATAATTATGTTCTAGATGACCCTGCTAATTCGTATAATTTGAACATTGCAGGTACATCAATGAGGACTTGGCAATTGTACCAATGCTTGAAATGATAAAGAAATCTGGACGCTCAACATTCTTGGTGACAAATAGGTATATGGCCCCTTAGGATTTTATTAGGCTTCTTGAGACTTGTGTGCTGACAAACTTCTTTAATGTGTCTTAGTTTCTCTTAAATTTAACCCGTGTGGTTACTGATTCGAGCTTCTTACAATCTATTTATTTACTATCTATACATGCACTTGTTCATGTAGTTTGTGGGACTACACCGATGTTGTCATGAACTACCTTTGTGGACCATACACTTCAGATGCAGGATCTGGTCTCAACCACAAGTGGCTTCAATATTTTGACATTGTAATAACTGGCAGGTTTGTCTTTTGTTCCCTGTTTCCCTCCCTCTTTTATTATTACTATTTACTTAGCGAAAGGATCAGAGCCAGTCCTTTCTGAACTTTCAGTTCAAAGCCAAGTTTCTTCCACGATGATAACCGTGCGGGCCTCTTTGAAGTTGAGCCTGATTCCGGAAAACTTCTAAATGCTGATATTCAGGCTAGTAAATTTGTCAAGTCTATTCCATCTCTATGGCAAATGTTTTTAAATTTCTTATATATATATATATATATATCTCCTGTTGTGAAGATTGGAAGCCCAAGATCAAGTCATCAGCATGCAACGCCAGTTCACAAGGTTTACCAGGTACTTAATTCTTTTTTGTAATTTTTTTACCATTGTTATAGCGACTTATCAGATGTGGACAATGGTCAAATGACTTTCTGTCCAACTTGTAACAATGAAAATGATACCTGGCCACTTAACAGAATCAGTATTATTATGTTTCTTTTTTATTTTGTATCATTAGTTGCGCCGGTCCTATATCTTATCTAGCAAATGAATAAATAATATCTATTTGCTGCTGTAACTTTTACAGGGAGGCAATGTTGGCCATCTTCACAGATTACTTTCTATTGCTTCTAGTTCACAGGTATGGGTACACTTATTCTGGTATTTAAAATAGTGTTTAGTACATACTTCAGTTGCCCAGAGATTCACTGACGCTGAATGTGATATTAATTGTTGAATCAAATAGAATAATGTATCGTACAATTTTTTAGATCCTCTATGTTGGTGATCACATATATGGAGATATTTTGCGCAGCAAGAAAGTTCTGGGTATGTTATTTTATCATCTGTTTAATTGCACTAGAATTTGATATATATTTGATTATTAAATATATGGCAGTCTTAATTGTGCAAATGAGTTTTGGTGCTGCCCACTACTTTACTATGTGTAGAAGAAATATACTTGCATGCTCAATCATAGATCTTTTCCTTCTAAAATTTATGTTTGTGTGCCACTGCTCGTTGGAATTTGTGTGTCACTTTCCTATGGGGCTGGGGCACACACAAATTCAAATGCTACACACCCGAGCGAGCACACACAAATCCAAGTGTCACACACACAAATTCATTGCATGCCTAGAATTTGTGTGTGCGCCACTGTCTTGATGTGGAATTCGTGTGACACTTTCCTATGAGACACTTCCCTTTCAATATTGCAGTTGCCCACTATATTCCATTCATTTCTTAAATGCTTCTGTACACGTTGTGAATCTTTGAAAGGCTGGCGGACTATGCTGGTGATTCCAGAACTGGAGCATGAGGTGAAGCTTCTTTCAGAAACAAAGTCGACTCGGAAGGTATGAATAGCTCAGTTGCTTGTAAAAAAATTGATTCCTAACATGAGATCTTATATCAACTGGGCAGAAGCAATGACATTCAGAAGCAGCTTGTCAGTATATTTGAATTTTGCCAACTCAGCTTGAGACCAACATTTGCATGATCCTACTCAGAACTTCATGTTAAACATGACCAAAAAAGTTTCAGCAACTTGTTCATATTGCTTTCATTATTTGCTATTATTTATTCTCACGAATTTAGACATCTTAGGATAATGTTAGGTTCATGTATACATATAGTCTATATTTGTCACCAGCTTGCTTGTATGTGGTATCCATTTCAGGAGCTTAGACATCTCAGAATGGAGCGTGATTCAATTGAAGACAGAATCCATCATCTTGAATGGTCTCTTAAGTAAGTTGAGAAAGTCTTTTATTTTAAACTTGCTTTAGCTGTTTTGCATTTGAATATATTTGCAGTTATACTCCCTAGACTATTGCTTTAGCTTTCATGAATGAACTTGAATCTTCCTAATGTATTTGTACTTCTGCAGCAGATTAGCCTTGAATCTTTCTATGGACATTTCTAGGAAGACTATACTAATAAATTTTCTTAGCTGCATTTGTTGTTTCCACTTTCAACGAGCCTGTAAAATACCTGCAATATGTTCACAAGAAAGTTATGCTGAATTGCTGCTTTGGGCTTATGTTCCATCTACTATTATTTGCCATGCTGCATATAAAATAAATGTTTTTTTCTTGATTGTCTGTAGTTTCCTCATACATTTGCTTCATGTAACCTCTCCTTTTTGTCCCAGATTTGATGATCTCACAGAAAATCAGAAGGAAAAGTTGTTCTCTGAACATGTCAATCTGCTGGTTGGTCCTTATTTTGATTTACTTCATTGTCGATTGGTAGCTACATGAGAAATTATTTTTTTGAACGAAATATTCACTCTCGCAAGTGAAAAAAATGTAAAGGACGATAATCAAATCTAAGCATATCTTTTCAAGACTAGGTATACTAGGATAACAAGTTGTGCCCTAGGATTTTTAAGGACCAACATCCTGGCAAGCTGCTGATTGAAGATAATATTCATCTTTTGCAGTAGGACTTGTGCAAAACATTGTAGATTTCATATGGTAGTGTCAACTCCTGTAAACAATTTTGTTGGTAACATTTTTTTTTCATAATACGATTTCCTTTCATTCTTTAATTGCAGCAACAGCGAGAGCATGCTCGCTGCCTTCATCAAGAGGCTCAAAGGCAACACCATCAGAAGGTAATGTGCTAAGTTACATTATTGCTGAGTATGTGCCAAACACTTTGTGTTCTCTTAATTGTGTACTCTTTATTCAATTTCAGTTTCATAAAGTGTGGGGACAGCTCATGAAGACTGGGTACCAAAATTCCCGATTTGCTCATCAGGTGCATGATGGTTAACGGCATTTGACATTTATAACACTGAAAAATGTTATGTGCAGCAATGTGTAGTTGACACGATGTTTTATTTTCGCTTGTTTCCAGGTCGAGAGGTTCGCATGCCTGTACAGCAGCCAGGTTACAAACTTAGGTTTGTATTCCCCCAACAAGTACTATCGCCCGAGCGAAGATTACATGCCCCATGAGTTCGATGTGCTTGAGCTGTAGGAGCACTCCCTAGTTCAAAGCTCCCCGTTGTAATTGAACCACAGCAGTGTAGGAGGGTGATTTTAGCTGTGGCATTGATTAACATGTGTAGTTGCCGTATTTATCGAGCGAAAGATTCACTCATTGGACATGTTATAACCGAGTATTATGGGTCAGGTATAGTAACTATAGTTTCAGATAGAGCAATACATTTACCTGTATATTTTTTGTACATAACAAGTTTTAAGCAGAAGGAAAAAAAAAAGCAATGCCGATCATGTCTTAAGTACACGTTGTGAATTCTGTGTTTTGTTAAATGTTTCAACCACAACCATTGTGTAGTGCCGCACCCTTTGTCAGGCTGAATTCTTGCTGAAAAGCTTGTCTAGTCCAATATTTTGTGCTTTTAATCTCGCAGCTCAAGGTCGCAGGTTTCAACCGGCGCGGGGACTAATCTTGATGTGGTAGCGAGTTGTGAGGCTTGGATCCAAAATTTTCTGTCCGTAACTGATACTGTATAAACTTGAGTGCTTTCAGCGAATTATTTATAAGCACGAGATAAGTAGTACTCCTGTGGGGTGCAGGATTGTATTGTGCGTTTGTGGTGTCGTGTGGATGTGCGTGTCATCCTTGTAATCGAAGAAAGTTCAACCCGCGTAAAAGAAGAAAGGCAGCGGCAAGGAGCCAAAACCTATTTAGTACATGGATAAGATGCGAACGAGCCGACTATAAAGCGTGCGAGAGCCTATAAACTGAACTATTAGTATGCCAATCTCAGTTTTTTCACGTTATCTTTTTTTTTGTGTGTCACACACTACACGGGTGCGCTGACACACACTAAGTATAGATAAATAAAATATCCAAATGAATAAATATTGTTCGTCTCTATCCGAGTCCTTTTAGTTTATATCCATTCGTATCCAAATTCGGATACTCAGAGTATTAGATATTGTATTCAAATACTGATATGAAAGTCGGATATATACGCCTATAAGTTTATAGTGTATCCATTCGTATCCGATACAGCTGGCACTGAGTCCAAATTTGAGGGAAAAAAAGATATATGTATTCGTACCTCTAGGCATTCATCCATATCCGATTATGCATTTTCCACTTAACCGATCCACATGTGTATAACTTCCGCATGATCAATCCACATGGGTGGCTACACCCTCACATTTATAAGTTGTGACTTGTGATGCTTCACTCTGCGCAAAGTAGATGAGACTATTCCCACAGCTCTTTTTTTTTCCTTCAAAATAGACCTCGACATGGTGTGGGGTTATCTGTTTATTTTGCGTCCATTCAAACAAGATGGATGGGAAGGAAAACAAGGCACATATGAATATAGCCTGAAAGAAAAATGTTGCCATCCTTCTCTAAGAAAAAAAAATGATAGTTAAAACGAACCCTACCAAATCACTTTTCAGCAGACGTCACTTGCTACAAAATCTAAATAAATGGCAAACATGCTGCCGGGGAAGCAATGACGGGTATCTCAAGAGATACACAATCATAAAAATATTTGTGACCTTCGATATTCTTGCCATTCTTTTTTGGGAAGGACTAGCGGAACAACCAGAGAAAACTAGACACCATGAAGAAAAAAAAAACTTGCAAATAGATCACAGCCGAGCAGGCTGAGATGGAAGCTGACACACCATGAGGTTTGTGGGCTCATCTCCCTTCCCTTCTTCTCATGGAGCTACAGATCTTCCAACCCCTGTTCTTCTTCACCTCTCTTCTTCTCTCTCCTTCCCTCTTCTCTCCGTGGAGCTACAGTTATTTTTTAAGAGGTAGCTACAGCTATTTTTACCTTTCTACTTTCTTTTCTTCGCATTATTATATTATTAGGTCTATAGTCATATTTATGTGACGTTTCAGACAAAAAAAAACTACAAGCAAAGCCAAACTTGCTGCCCAAAACGTCATTTAAAGTTGACCGGAATGGGCCTCCCAAACCGTCTGGACCAGGCTGACGGCCTACGAGATCCAAATCGACCCAGCAGAAAGGAACCGCCTCGATTCGCCGCTCCCTCCGACGCAGCCCACCCAAGCCCAGGCCACGCACCCCGCAGCGCGTCTCTCTCCTCCGCCTCCACCCGGCCATCTCCGCAGCCACTAACCCGCAACTCAGACCTCCCTCCCTTTCGATCCGGCCCCCTCGCGCCTCCGCCGCCTCGTCGCCGTCGAGGTCGCTCCACCATGGCGGCGCTCCTAGCCCGGCAGGCCGCGCAGGCGCTCCGCGCGAAGCAGACGGTACGAATCATACTAGCCCTATCCGCCCGTGCGCCGCGCTTCCAGATCCCCCGCAATCTGCTCGCGGATTCTCAGATCAAGGCTTGTCGTTGCTGGGTGCTCGCGTCCTGGTGCGTGTCTGAATCTGTGGCGCTGGTGTTGTTGCAGGCGCAGCTCGGCCCGGCCGCGACGGCGATGCAGGGGCACCTCCGGACCTACATGAACGCCGGGACGCCCAAGAGGTTCAAAGGTCGGCACTCTTCCCCTTTGTATTGGGCTGGTTGTATTATTAGAACTACCCAAATCAGAAACCTCGAATCGTGTTGGATTGGTTCTAGGATGATTACTTGGCAATTTGGCATCCTGGAGTAAGTGGTTAGTGTACTCAGTCTGTTGAATTGGATGTGGTGCCCTTTGAAACTGCTTGGGATAGGTCTTGGATTACCAATAAGTCGTGATTCCGAATCAGTGAGAAATGCTCTAAGAGGAAGTGCTGGTCTTACTGCCTTGGTTAACCAGTCAGAAGTTGATGATGGATTATTGTGCAAAGTTATATGTGAGCTTTAACTTTTTAGATGTTGATATCCATGTTGACTTTGTATGTGCATGCTTAATTCGAATATGTTTGGTGCCACTGTTCTCTGATAGTGTTTAACACTATTTAATTTTCAGAGGATGAGGAGAAAGAACAGCTTGCGAAGGAGATCGCAAAAGATTGGAATGCTGGTTAGTAAGATGTTTTCCTGTGCATAAGTATTGCTTTGCTGTCTGGGTACTGACAGTTCTAATTTTGCACTTTCTTCAGTGTTTGAAAGGAGCATCAATACATTGTTTCTGACTGAAATGGTCCGTGGTTTGAGTCTGACGTTGAAGTACTTCTTCGAGAGGAAAGTTACTGTAAGTGAAAAATTTTGTATAGGCTGTTATCTGTACTGTAATTGCTTCCTTGCATTGACTGTTCTTCTATCTCACTACATTGCAGATTAACTATCCCTTTGAGAAGGGTCCTCTGAGTCCCCGCTTCCGAGGAGAGCACGCTCTCAGACGTTATGAATCTGGGGAAGAGCGTTGCATTGCTTGTAAACTATGCGAGGCTGTAAGTTATACTTTCTTAAGTCTTAAGTTTATGATGATCTGAGTTCGTCATGAACAGGAAATCTAGCTGAGAAATAGTGGTTGTCCTGTTTTTTCTGGAAGGATACCTGACAAACTAAATTTGCATGGGAAAGTTCCAGTTAATGGCTAGGATGGGATCCGGCTACCAGTGCCTGGGATTTTTTTGGCTAAATTGGAATTTGAAAGGTTGATTGTGGAACTTTTCGGTTTCATAAGAATCAATTTGGCATTAACTTTTGAGCATTCTTGAATTGAAAAGAATGTCAAACTGTAAATCAGTTGGCAACAAACTCAGTGCATCACCTCAATAGATGAGGCTTGAGCAGGTTGCAGTGAACACCAAACACAATCAACAACCTGACCAATTATGAGACAGTGATAGTATGAATATGGTTCTCAAACATTTTAGGCTCCTTATGTCCACTGATTCACCAAAATATTTCTCTAAAAACTAATATATTTCTGAAAAAGCTTTTCTAGCAGAGTAATCTAGTATATTGAAATTCTGGGTTTTGTTATGCTCAAAACTGCTTAGCTCGTTCTAAAGTTTCCTAGTGTAAAGCAGTAGGTATGGCTTAATATGGTATATTATGGACAGTTGTAGAAAAGGTGTAATTATTGATAATATCATTTTCTTACTTGGCATAAACAATTTCCAGATATGCCCAGCTCAGGCAATTACAATTGAGGCTGAAGAACGTGAAGATGGCAGTCGCAGAACCACAAGGTAATCAAATGGATATTTTTCTGTGATTTCTTGTCTGAAACTATGATTGAGATGCTTGAGATCTGCAAATGAAGTTTTATTCTGAACTTCTGATGATTTGTTTTCCATGCAGGTATGATATTGACATGACCAAATGCATTTACTGTGGTTTCTGCCAAGAGGCTTGCCCAGTTGATGCTATTGTTGAGGGGCCTAACTTTGAGTTTGCTACTGAGACCCACGAGGTAAACTTCTTGATCATAATATAGGTTTTATCTCAACTTCAACGTGTTGCTGGAAAGTCATGTAATGCAACATACAGGAACTGCTGTACGACAAGGAGAAACTGCTTGAGAACGGCGACCGCTGGGAGACCGAGATTGCTGAGAACTTGAGATCTGAGAGCCTCTATCGCTGAATTTTTCTTCCCTTGTGATCTATAAAACTGTTGGTTCCACCATTTCCTTGTTTTGCTGATCTAGCTGATAAATAAGCCAACTATAACTTGGGTACCAGGTACCATGTTTCTGTACCTCGACACCGTCTGACTATTGTTGTATTCAAAGTGCCAGGGTGAAGGTGCACTGCATGTTCTTGTTACAATTGATTTCAACCGTCGTCTGGCAATACCATATTTTTGAACAACTGAACAGAACACTTGTTTGGCCTCTATGAATTTCCTGGAGGACCTTTGTGTTCTCACTTACAATGCCTCCGGTGACTTCCACGTCAGCTCGAGGATTGGCCCCTTTCTCGTTGTGTCTAGTCTGGTGTGCCCTCTGAAATAGCGAATGAAGTTTGTCGTTTAGGCTCAGCGTGCCAGATTTTTCAGAGTAATTTAAGGTAAAAAAAAATGCTGCTGCGATATGGCTGCGACGCGATGAACAGGGCAGGAGCTCTGCAGAACTCTTTTCTTTCAAGCAGAGCCCTGCTTGACTTGGTCAAGCTCCTGGCAATGAAATGTGGTTGGTCAGCAGAAGCCAAGAGGCAAGAGGTGGTACGTGGTAGCCGAACTGCGGCGAGCATACGGGGCTACGGGGGAGTAAGCGCCCTGACCGCGCTTGATCCATTTGAGCCGGCACAGCGTTAGGCTTAAGAACAACGGCACATCTTGTAGTCAGTTAGAGGGAAGGCTTTAGTATCTACATCTTTTATTGAATCTATGAACCGCACAACGGAAGCTTTCGTAGCTCGGTTAGAGCACCCGTTTAGTAAGCGGGAGGTCTTGAATTCGACTCTCAACGAAAGCATGGTAATTTTCTCCATCCGTTTTGTCTTCTCTTTTTTTACTGAACACCACTCAAGAGTTTTTTTGCCACTCAAGACTAAACGTACTCCATCCGTTTTGTCTTCTCTCTTTTTTTTTCACTGAACACCACTCAAGAGTCAAGACTGAAACATACTCCATTCCGTTTTATCTTTTTTTTTCACTGAAGACTGAAACTTACTCCGAACTCTGATACAGCCCCCGAAAATACTCCATTCCGTTTCATCCTTTTTTCTCACTGAAGACTCCGAACTCTGATACAGCCCCCGAAACGTAGTGCCCATTCCTCTTCCTGAGAAACGTCGACCGAACTCAGCAGGATCATGCCCATTCATCGTCAAAGAGCTTCGCATCGGGGGTGAAAAAACTTAGCTTGTCGCTTGCGTCGGCATGGTGGTTGAGAGATTCAACGCTTGAACATACAGCAGAATGTGAACTGCTAAAGTGGTAGCCAGTGGCGGAGGACCATGGTGGCAAGGTATGGCGCCTCTAAATTCCCATGGTAGCCCACTGCTCTAAATTCCAGCTCACTTCTACACTTCAGCAATGATGCACAGCATGTAGCTAGTTTTATTATTTGAGAATCAATCAACTCCGCCGCACCTCAATTTCTGTCCGTCCTCCGCCACTGGTTGTTGCTTGGTTTGCCTTGAAAACAAAACGTGTTATGGTTGAAGTGTTTAGTGTCAAACAATTGTACTAGGACGAAAAATGTTAGCACTAAAAGAAGGGTATTCTTAAAGATAAGGTTTGGACATCAGGACAGACAACCGACCAATATTGGAATAGCAAGTACTAGACTCACACATCAACTACTATGGAATCAGCCGGAAGCCCAGGACATAATAACGTATAAAAGCAAGAGTATACTAGCAGGAAGACGTAAAGTGAACAAAACAGTTATTAATAAGAGATACTCAGGAGTATTCCATTACGACATGGTACTAAAGCAGTTCGACAAACTACGGAGAAGCAATCAACATAACACAACCAAGACTAGACTTTGAACGACTTTTCGACACCGCAAGAAGTCACCCATGGTGACTGCACACAACAGTTTCAAGGAAGCAGATCAGTACTCCTCGTCCTCCTCATCCTCATCACCCCCGCCTTCGGCGCCCACCTCCTCATAGTCCTTCTCCAGGGCAGCCAGGTCCTCACGGGCCTCAGAGAACTCACCCTCCTCCATGCCCTCGCCAACATACCAGTGCACGAAGGCGCGCTTGGCGTACATGAGGTCGAACTTGCGGTCGATGCGGGAGAACACCTCGGCAACGCTGGTGGAGTTGGAGATCATGCACACAGCGCGCTGCACCTTGGCGAGGTCGCCACCCGGCACCACCGTCGGAGCCTGGTAGTTGATGCCACACTTGAACCCCGTCGGGCACCAGTCCACGAACTGGATCGTGCGCTTGGTCTTGATGGTTGCCACCGCAGCATTCACGTCCTTGGGCACCACATCACCACGGTACATCAGGCAGCACGCCATGTACTTGCCGTGCCGAGGGTCGCACTTGACCATCATGTTCGCTGGCTCGAACACACTGTTGGTGATCTCCGCCACTGACAGCTGCTCGTGGTAGGCCTTTTCCGCCGAGATCACTGGCGCATACGACGACAGCATGAAGTGGATCCTCGGGTAAGGAACCAGGTTGGTTTGGAACTCGTTCACATCCACATTGAGGGCACCATCAAACCTCAGGGAAGCAGTCAGTGATGAGATCACCTGCACATCCAAACAATTTTAACACAAATTAGCATCATTAGGCTTTGCATTTTGTTCAGAAAACAAAAAATTCAAAGCTGTACAAACAATGGAGGGCATCTGCAGCTGCCAAAAAGGTTCATTATAGTACCTGAGACACAAGGCGATTCAGGTTGGAGTAGTTGGGCCTCTCAATGTCCAGGGAGCGCCTGCAGATGTCATAGATGGCCTCGTTGTCGAGCAGGATGGAGACATCAGTGTGCTCCAAGAGTGAATGGGTGGAGAGCACGCTGTTGTAGGGCTCAACAACAGAGGTTGACACCTGGGGAGAAGGGTATACGGTGAAGCCCAGTTTGGATTTCTTGCCGTAGTCCACAGATAGGCGCTCGAGGAGGAGTGAACCAAGGCCAGAACCAGTGCCACCACCAACAGCATTGAAGACCAGGAACCCCTGAAGGCCAGTGCAGTTGTCAGCAAGCTTGCGGATGCGGTCAAGGCACAGGTCAACAATCTCCTTGCCAACTGCAGGAACAAGAGCACAAATAGCACCGTCAGCAATCAATCAAACATGGTGAGATCAACCAATTCCACAGTACAGCTAAGTTTATAAATGGTTGATTACTTGTATAGTGGCCACGGGCGAAGTTGTTGGCAGCATCCTCCTTGCCACTGATGAGCTGCTCAGGGTGGAAAAGCTGACGGTACATGCCAGTGCGCACCTCATCGATCACAGTGGGTTCAAGATCAACGAAGATTGCACGAGGCACATACTTCCCTGCGCCAGTCTGGCTGAAGAAGGTGGTGAAGGCATCATCATAGTGTCCCACAGTCTTATCTCCGGGCATATGGCCATCAGGCTGCATGGAACAGGAAGCTGATTAAAGGCATACAGTCATACAGATTATAGAAGGACCAAAAAGGGAGCATGGCTGCACACAGTCCTGGTTGCACGGGTTAAGCATTTCATCAATAAGGAGAGCGACTGTACATTATGCAATGCATCAATTTAATTAGCCATTTGATTTGTAAGGCGTGCTGACTGCTGACTAGTAATCTAGTGCCAATCTGTCCTAGTCATTCACAGGAAAAAGAACCATGTACAGTGATAAATAACAGTTGCACAGAGGTTTATGCACACAACACAAACTAAAGCATCACTCTAGTCCAATTTCGAATTGGATCTAAGAAATGGAATGAACATGACTAAACCTTGCAGATTCTGAACCTCATCCACACGAATTGATAAGTGATATTAGTGTTTCTAATCTAATCAATTTCTAGTCCCCGATAACTGAAACTTCAGAAATAGCATAGTCCATCCCACAGTTCCACACACAAACTGGAAGTGTTTCTAACCTAATAAACTTCTAGTCCACGATAACTGAAACTTCAGAAATAGCGTTATCCATCCACACCACAAACAAACTGGTACAAACTGATCACTACGAACCGAACACAGAACGGCTGAAGATTGTTAGCACGACACAATCTGACGAGACAAGCCGTGACTCGTGACCCACAACTACAAAAATTAAAAAAAAAATCGATGGGAGTTACTTCTTAATCCCCTGCAAAAGGATTATGCGCAACAAAACCCGCTGCGAACCCGAACCTGATCACAGTTTGAATCCGCAGAAAATTTCAGATCATACAGTTATCGACCTGACTACTTAATAGCACCGATAGATCTGACTAAAACCCCCCAAGCAATTCAACCCAATCAGAATTCTAATCTAACCCCCTAATTGCAGAATTCCTCGGAATCGGAAACAAATCAGAAATGAAACGACGAGGATGGCGAGATGATGGACGGGAGGAGGAGGCGGCGGCCGGACCTGGATGCCGTGCTCGAGGCAGTAAAGCTCCCAGCACGCGTTGCCGACCTGGATGCCAGCCTGCCCGATGTGGACCGAGATGCACTCCCTCATCTTCCTCCTCGCCTCGCCTCAAGATCCCGCGCGCGAAGCCTTCGGATCAAGCGAACCTCTCTCTCGAACGGATCCGGTACGGAGGCGAGCGTGCAATGGCCGGCGTTTGTGAAGACGCCGCCGAGGTGAGGTATCACCCCGCCCGTCCCCCTTGGTGGATTTTATAGGCGGCGCGAGAGGAGAGGCGGCCGCGGCCGGCCCGTGAGGCCGTGACGAAAGACCTAACGGCCGTTTGATTTGTATCTTGACGGCCTCGTTGGTGAGAGGGGCGGAGCCCTGGAGGCAGGCAAACGGAAATTAACGGCCGTTTGGTTTCGAACGCCGGGGCGACGCTTGCGTAACCAGCGGCCGGCAACCGTGGGTGTGAGCTGGCGGCGGGTCCCGCGGTGTCGGCGCCCTCGGTCACGGCGAACTTTACCTGCCGTCGTGGATGGTATGACACGGACAAGTGGGACCGAAAGATGAATAGACATCTGTGGGGCCCACGAGTCATTGATGCGGCGTGGTGTTTCTTTGTGTGGGAGTGGGGAGCGTCCGTGAAGGACAGCAGGGGAATGGGAGTATGGAAGGAGACGCGCCTGTGCTGGCTGCCCGTTTGAATTTTGAAATTTCGAACCATGTAATCGCACTGTCGCGGGAAAGTACGAGGCTACCCTTGGTCGCTTGGGCCCGCTGAGCGCTGATTTTTGGCTAGGCTTTGCAACCGTCCGTCCGGGCCGGAAGGGATCCACGTAGACGTAGGCGCTTTTTTCATTTTTATATTTAAAAAAAATAAAATTTCAAAAATATCTGTCGAATATGGAAATTTTCAAATGGGTGTATGTCACAGGACCTAAATGTAAAAAAAAGTACATTTAGTCCTGGCGCCCAGGATGCATTAAACAGTGAACTTGTAAAATCGATATAAAATCGTAGAAAAATAAAAAAAAATACAAACTCAACTGTTCTGGATTCTATGAAACAAGATCTACAACTTTTGTTACATAAAATTTTTCATTTGATCAATTTATCTTGCTCTATTTTAAATACCAATTTAATGCACTTTATTTAAATCTCAAGATCTATCCTTTGGATGTATGTCATCTTTGGCCAGAGTATTGAATATGATGAGTATAGGCTTGTACAAAATTGGTAGTCCCAGAAAACATTTCTAGAATAAGTTTTTAAATTAGATCTTGCAATATGTCTAGTTTAAATGAGTTATTTATCCATACTGCTATACTGAGTATTAGAAGCCATAACTTTTACAATATTATTATTTTATTTCCTAAGAGCTATAAAAAAAAGTTTGGTAAATTTTAGATAAGCACAACTAGACCAAATGAATTATTTCAGATTTTTCTAGGTACAAGAACTATTTTTCTTAATTTAGATACATTGATCAAATGAAAAACTTTATGTAACAAAAGTTGTAGATATTATTTCATAGAATCCAGAACAGTTGAGTTTGTATTTTTCTGATTTTTTTACGATTTTATATCGATTTTACAAGTTCACTGTTTAATGCGCCAGGACCTAAATATAATTTTTTTTTTACATTTAGGTCCTATCGCCCACTGGATGGGCGACAGTCACCCTGTCGCCCATTAGAGGGGCCACAGACACCTATTTTTGAAAATTTGACTATTCGACATATATTTTTGAAATTTTGTTTTTTTTAATATAAAAACGAAAAAGGTCCTAGACGTAGTGGCAAATGTTTGGGCCTTCTGAGCTAGACAGCACCCAGCCCGTAGCCTTAAGGTTGGAGCCTAAATTAGTTAGAAGCTTTCGGCCCGTTCGGATGGCGGGCTGAAATGGCTGGTGGAACAGTACCTGCTGGCACGTATTGTTGCTGCGAGTGCGGTAGCTCACCAGCCAGCCGGTAGTTTCCAGAAGCCGTGCGAGTGCGGTAGCTCACCAGCTGGATCTGTGGGACTGCACGGTGACATTCTCAGTGTCAGCGACTTTAATGTCACCGAGAATGTTACCGCGGACAGGGGGTTCCACACGTTAGTGACTAAATGTCATCGTGGAATGTCATTGAATTTATGTCTGGATCTGTGTCAGCTAAACAGCCCAGCCAGTCCAGCCTATCCGAACGACCGTTTATGTTGTTCCATGTGTTACTATGGAAAAGCTTATATGGACTCTGATTTTATTTATTTTGTACAAACCCAAGCATATACCATGCAGTCAGGTAAAACCAGTTTAATTTCTTTTTGGTGAAATGTTTCGGGTGAAATCTTTCCAAATAACCTCTTACATGATGTTTGGTTGGAAGCTATAGTCGGAAAGAACGAATTTAGATGCAAAAGGTTAAAAATCTCAACTCCCATTAATCACTTACCACCTTAAATGGAGGATGGATGTATCTACACCTAGAACTTCTCACTTCTAACTTCTAAACCCCACACAAAATATTCTAAAGAATATCAAACCCTTAAACTCCTACTCTCTCTTTTTTTTGCGGGTATTAAACTCCTACCCTTGAATTCTTGATTCTCTCTAGTACAAGACAAACAAATGAATAGAACGAAAAATGGATTCTCCCCACCAGCTCCAACCACTGATTTTCATGTCCCTACCCATCATTTGCCAAACGGTTTCGCCGTTAGCTTGGCATGTTGCATGCCCGAACTATTCTACTTCCAGGCTGCCGGAGCAAGCAAGCGGCACACCGACGTGCCAGCGTGCTCCTCTCTCACTATCTCGCGGCGACCGCAGGTCCCACTAAAAACTGACCGTCTGTGCTGCGGCCGCTTCTTCCCGGCCCGACTCGACTCGGCGCTCGGCGTGCACCGCCCCGGCAAGTAGGGGCGGAGAGAAGAGATGAGCCTGCCGCTGCCGCGGAGCGATCGCCGCCGCCGGCCGACCCCCCGTAGCCACAGGCCACCGGATAACGCGCGGCGCAACGCAACTTTCCAAGGAGGCAAGGACGCGCGGCGAGTCGGCCACACCCCGCCCTTCCCATCAAAACCCCCCGCCTCCGCGCGCCAATCACCAGCAGCAGCAGCAGCAGCAGCTCACTCTCGCCTCGCCTCCCCGGCACGGGGAGCCATGCAGCCCGACGCCAACTCCCCCTCGCTCCGCCTCGCCCGCGTCGCCGCGCACCTCAACCCGCAGCGCCCGCAGGTCGGATGTTCCTCGCCTCGCCGGCCACGGCTAATCTACTCCTCCCGACAGTCGGGACTGAAACGTCAAGGGTCGGTTGCTTGCTCGGTGCGTGCAGATGGAGGAGGAGGGCGCGCCGGCGCTGAGGCCCGCGGCGTGCCGCGCCAAGGGCGGCGCGCCGGGGTTCAAGGTCGCCATCCTGGGGGCGGCGGGAGGGATCGGCCAGCCGCTGTCGATGCTCCTGAAGATGAACCCGCTCGTGTCCGTGCTGCACCTCTACGATGTCGTCAACACGCCCGGGGTCACCGCCGATGTCAGCCACATGGACACCGGCGCCGTGGTAACATTTTCGCCCCCCCCCCCTTCTAGTTCTTTCTCGCTCGATCTGTGTCACTTTGCAGAGTGATGCCTGCTAACTCTGTGTCTGTGATGCTGTTGTACAATCAACTGGGCATTAGCGGCCGATTGGTCCTTATGGGCTAATTATGCCAATTGCCGCATAACTGATCGATTTGGCATCTTGTTTAGTTTCTTGGTTGGTGTCACCCAGGTCCCAGCTCATTATGTTATCTATTTATGGTACATGGGATTGCGATGAGTTATCCGCACATAATCACTTGGCGGCGTTCCTTATGTTTGCTGGTTGTTGTGATTACTCAGGCTGATGAAGTTTCCGAAGTGATTAAAGATAAAATGTTTAGTAGTACCTTTTTTATTCAGATATGACAATGGAATCTACAATTTCAGCAAAGCCTTTGCCTGAATCATCTGAACCTTTTTTCTTTTTTTGAAGAGAAAATCATCTGAACCTTGCTTCTAATGTACACTTAGTCCTGCAAATAACTATGAAAAAGTTTCTTTTCAGGTTCGGGGCTTCCTTGGGGCACAACAGCTTGATGCAGCACTTACAGGAATGGACCTTGTTATCATACCCGCTGGCCTCCCTAGGAAACCTGGAATGACAAGGGATGATTTATTCAACAAGAATGCCGCGATTGTTCGCATACTTTGTGAAGGAGTTGCCAGATGCTGTCCTGATGCGATTGTGAATTTGATCAGCAACCCAGTGAACTCAACTGTACCCATTGCTGCTGAGGTTTTTAAGAAAGCTGGAACATATAATCCCAAGCGTCTCCTTGGAGTCACAACACTTGATGTTGTGAGGGCTAACACCTTTGTGGTATAAAACCTACCAAAATTACATTGCATATCATCTCTTAAAGAGCCTTGGCATATTTACATAACATACTCAAGTACCATCAGTGTACCTCTCTCTTGGTCTTTTTTTTTTTTGAACGAACCATTATCATAGGCTGAAGTGCTTGGAGTTAATCCAAGAGATGTCAGTGTTCCTGTTGTTGGCGGGCATGCAGGGGTAACCATATTACCCCTCCTCTCCCAGGTACTGATCATGTGCTGTGCTGATGTAATAATATGAGCAATGTTAATCCCCCATTAAGGAAATATTATGTAGCCTCTGAATATTAGGTGCTGGTTTGAAACCTATTTATCTCCAGGTCACCCCTCCAAGCTCATTCACTCAGGAAGAAATCAAATATTTGACGAACCGCATACAGAATGGTGGCACAGAAGTTGTGGAGGTACAATGATATTTCAATTTTATGACCCTGAAGTTAGGCTTAATCTATATGATAAATTTTGCCTTGCCCAAGCTCTTCATATGATGTTCTCTGCGTTTAACAGAGATGAGTTTTACATGCCTGAGTAAGCATTTATGACTGATAGATATAATGCTGTCGTGGTGTGCAAATCCACAGCCGAGTGGCGTAGTGCACCCGCCTAAACCCAGAGGATGAGTACTCGGGGGTTAGCTAGGATTAGCCCAATCTCGGTGATAGAACGCGATGAACACAGCAGGTTTAGAGTGGTTCGGGCCGCCGGAGCGTAATACCCTACGTCCACTGTGTGTATCTGTGTTCTAGCGGGCGTGCTCTCCCTTTTATATGTCCAAGGGGAGCACGTACACTGAGCGGGACCCCGACATGTGGACCAGACGATGTATTATAAACTACACTTTGGCCTTCAATGCCTCAGATCCGGAGATCTTGTCGTCGGCTTCCGTGCGTAGCTTCTGATCAGGGATGGTCTTGAGCTGTCCTGTCATAGTAGAGTCTAGTCTCTGCAGCCGCGCATCGAGGTAATGATGAAGCGCCGAACTACTGACCCAGTCCACTGTAGCAGCGTGCACGGTTGCTCCAGTCAGTAGCTGGTCATCATGACTCGTCGCCCATGCGCGCGGCGCTGAGTCTTTAATGCTTGCCTTGGTAACTGACGATCCGCCTCTGTAACTGGCGATCCATAGTGTGGACTGACAAAAGCTGCCCCGTGCCCAGAGGCAGCAGAGCCCGCCTCAACCACTCGCACTTAATGCGGGTGGGTGAGGGAGCTTCCAGCGGAAGGTTTGCGCCCGCGTCTGCGTGACACGTGGCGGCTCCGGGCCCCTCCCGATCAGCTAGCTGAGCCGAGAGCTCACGGGGGTCCGGATAGGCACGTGGAGGTCCCGGACCCATCTGCGGGAGTCCGGATGGCACGTGGAGGTCCCGGACCCACCTGCGGGGATCCGGGTCCGCGGCCACAGGTGCTGAGCATTTCCACCTCTGGGACACGTGGTGACACTGGACCCGTCCCCGAGCGGGAAGCGGGTCCGGGACCGTTGGTCCGGTGAGATGGAGTCGGACCCCAGGGGTCCGGCTGCTCAGCTCCTTAGTGCGTAGTTACGAATAACAACACGAGTCTTGGCACAGTAGGAGTGGGTACCCCAGTTGCAGGGTACCGACAGAGGCCCCCGGACCCGCCTCGGGAGAGGCAACGAACCCGCAGGTGGGGCCACTACTGTGAGCAACTTGGCTGCTTCTGGCGCCCAGTGGTGCGCGCCGCAAGGGTCTTGTCCTGCGTCGTCCATCCTTTGGGTCACCTGCTGCATCATCACTTTGGACCTGCACATGACTCAAGGTAGATGCTTAGTAGCGTGCCCACGGGTCCCAAATCCTATTAGCTGTAATCATTTGAGATAGACAGCTAGGTTAAGTGAACGGAGCTCAAGGGGCCGGCCTTTAGGTTAAGAGAAAGTCCGGACCTCCAGGTTCCCAGTCGTAGGTACTACGGCACTCATTCACAGGAGGTGGTGCGTACAGGCTTAGGGTACGGAACCAGGCTAAGCGGCTACACGGCTCCGGACCTCCCCGGAGAATGAGTGCGCTTCCCTGAACCTGCAGGTTCCCAGGGGTCCGAACCCCTCTCTTCCATGAGGGCTCTCGAGCTAAGTCACTAACTAGCCAATTCAATTCGTACCACAATCACCGCACAAGAGTAAGAAGCCACGTGGGGGTTAGCACAAACAGAATGCGTAGATTGAAATTGGAATGTAACATCCTTAGAGGCGAACTGAGAATAAACTTTTCCTTTATAACTAGATGTACATAAGATGTGCGATGTAAGCCAGAACACGGGTTTATGAGGCCGGAGCTGTCCGGACCTCCGGGCCCCCAGTCTTAGGTACTACGGTACTCGCCCTAGGGAGGTGCAGGCTTAGGGTACGGAACCAGGCTAAGCGGCTACATGGCTCCGGATCTCCCAGGAGGGTGAGTACGCTTCCCTGAACCTGGTTCGCAGAGGTCCGGACCCCTCCACGGGGGAGGCTCACCGGACTGGACCACACGGAAGTACTACCTAGTTACAAAGGAAAATGTTTTATTCCCTGCTGAGGCTCTAAGGGTAGGACTTACAGAGATGTAGAGTCGGGGGTGCGACCGGAGTCGGCTTTCCGCTAGAGAGAGCCACCAGAGTCGGCTTAGTGCGACCGGAGTGGGCTTTCCGCCGGAGCGGGCTTGGTGCGACTGGAGTCGGCTTTCCGCCGGAGCGAGCTTGGTGCGACCGGAGTCGGCTTTCCGCCGGAGCGGGCTTGGTGCGATCGGAGTCGGCTTTCCGCCGGAGCGGGCTTCCTCACATGAGTGAGGTATGCTGCGAGCTGCGATTTGTCGTTCCGCCGCTCGCAGCTTGTGAGGGGGCCCTTGACGGGCGCCCTGACTCTTGCCGACGTGCAGCGCGCGCCGCTGCCGACGGTGGCTTCTCCACGGGCACGGTTGCCCCTGGCGCAGGAAGGCGAGAGGCGTGTGGCGCGGATGACGCCACACCCTCCGTCATCTCCACGTCGTCGTGGTGGTGGGAGTGCTCAACCACCCGAGCCATGAAGATGGGCAAGAGATGAGCTAAAACTAGCTAAAGCTCCCCCTACCTGGCGCGCCAAATGTCGTGGTGTGCAAACCCACAGCCGGGTGACGTAGTGCACCCGCCTAAACCCAGAGGGTGAGTACTCGGGGGTTAGCTAGGATTAGCCCCAATCTCGGTGGTAGAACGCGATGAACACAGCAGGTTTAGAGTGGTTCGGACCGCCGGAGCGTAATACCCTACGTCCACTGTGTGTATCTGTGTTCTAGCGGGCGTGCTCTCCCTTTTATATGTCCAAGGGGAGCACGTACACTGAGCGGGGCCCCGACATGTGGACCCGGCGATGTATTATAAACTACACTTTGACCTTCAATGCCTCAGATCCGGAGATCTTGTCGTCGGCTTCCGTGCGTAGCTTCTGACCATGGATGGTCTTGAGCTGTCCTGTCAGAGTAGAGTCTAACCTCTGCAGCCGCGTGTCGCGGGGATTCTGGGGTACCCACAGCCGGGTGGCGGAACGCACCCGCCTATTCCCAGAGAGGGAGTGCTCGGGAAGGTACTAGGCGATTGGGCTAATCTGGCTCTGAGACAAGCACACAAGAACACTCGATCTAGAGTGGTTCGGACCGCCAGAGCGTAATACCCTACGTCAACTGGAAGAGGTTTTGATCTTGGTTGTGTATGAATCTATCATCTGCCGGGTCTTGGCTTATTCTCCGCCTGAGTTTTTCTTCTAGCGGGCGCCCCTTTTATAGATCAAGGGGTGCGGATACATAGGACGTTGGGGCCCCGACAAGTGGGCCCAACGTGACTGTGCAGGATACTGCGCAGAGTATTTAAATGGCTACAGTGGTTACGAATCTTTCCTCCGATATGCTTCCATGCCCTGCTGGCCCTCTGACGAAGGGTGGTCTTCTCTTGTCCCGTCAGCAAGGTGCCCGTTGGGGGAACGTAGCTTGCGGCGTGACCTGTTGAGGCTATTATGTAGGCGTCATAATGGGTGAAGCCGAGCCGTCGTATCCATCTGTTATGGCAGACTGACAGGCACGGCGTGGGCGGCGCCAGCAGCCCCACTATGCATCTTGGTAATACGCGATCAATAGTGCCCCCTGGTCAAAGAATCGCCTCGGCTTCTACTACATCAATGCGGACGTCCTCCTACCGCAATGAATATAGCGGTAGCTGAACCTTAATATGGAGACCAAGCGGCTTTACATACGTGTCTGCGCTTGCAGACACGTGGCAGCTCCGGACCTCCCCGAGGCGGGGTGTCAATCCCTTCCCTTAGTGGGGGTCCGGTTACTATAAAGGGGGTCCGGACCTCCACGGGAGGTCCGGAGCCCCCGGCCGTTTGGGCTGAGCGCCTGCTTCTTCCGGAACACGTTGTGCTCCCGGACCTTTCCCAACCAGAGGACGGGTCCGGGACCGTTGACGGGTGAATAGGGCTTCCGGACCGCAGGGGTTCGGCTGCTGAACGTAGTTAAGGATAACTACAAAGCTCTTCTTGCCTAGACACAGCAAGAGGGGGTACCCCAGTCCTGGGGTACCGACACCGCGCATCGAGGTCATGATGAAGCGCCGAACTACTGACTCAGTCACTGTAGCAGCGTGAACTGTTGCTCCAGTCAGTAGCTGGTCATCATGACTCGTCGCCCATGCGCGCGGCGCTGAGTCTTTAATGCTTGCCTTGGTAACTGACGAGCCGTCTCGGTAACTGGCGATCCACAGTGTGGACTGACAAAAGCTGTCCCGTGCCCAGAGGCAGCAGAGCCCGCCTCAACCACTCGTACTTAATGCGGGTGGGTGAAGGAGCTTCCAGCGGAAGGCTTGCGCCCGCGCCCGCGTCTGCGTGACACGTGGCGGCTCCGGACCCCTCCCGAGCAGCTAGCTGAGCCGAGAGCTCACGGGGGTCCGGATATGCACGTGGAGGTTCCGGACCCATCTGCGGGAGTCCGGATGACACGTGGAGGTCCCGGACCCACCTGCGGGGATCCGGGTCCGCGGCCACAGGTGCTGAGCATTTTCACCTCTGGGACACGTGGTGACACCGGACCCGTCCCCGAGCGGGAAGCGGGTCCGGGACCATTGGTTCGGTGAGATGGAGTCGGACCCCAGGGGTCCGGCTGCTCAGCTCCTTAGGGCGTAGTTACGGATAACTACGCGAGTTTTGACACAGTAGGAGTGGGTACCCTAGTTGTAGGGTACCGACAAATGTAATGCACATCAAATGTATGTGTTATTTTCTTTCTACATAAAACCTGCTTAGCGATGTTTTTTATTGGAAATTAATAAGTAGTGGAGCAAAACACATCTTGAACACACTTGTTTCATGACTCCAAAGTCCAGAAAATAAGACCAAGTATTTGGCCATGCTTGACTTGTAGTAAGGATTATTAGCTGTGGTACAGTGAAATTCTTCTTGCTGAAGGCATACCCTTTTACATGCCCTCTATGCATTAGGCATTAGTTCTAACTTCTAACAATATCTCAATAGTCACAATGAACTTTAAGGAAAGTATATTTCAGAATATCTGTTTCAACAACCATGAATGAAGTTGCTGGTGCCATTAGTCAATCGACATTGCATAGCTCTACTTGCATATCCTAAAGCATATACATCTTTGAAATTGCCACTAGTCCAGTTTGAACCATTTCTCGAATTATTGTCGTTTCCAATTAATTGAAAACTGTCCGATTAATTCTGTTTCCATTTGTCACTCAGGCAAAGGCTGGGGCAGGCTCTGCAACTCTGTCAATGGTATGTCATATATGGCTGCTTACTTCAGATACCTGACTACCTGAGGCAAGTACTTTACTAACACAACAAACAACTCAGGCTTTTGCTGCTGCCAAATTTTGTGATGCATGCTTGCGAGCAATGCGGGGTGAAGGTGGCATCGTGGAATGCTCATATATTGCGTCTCAGGTATCCTTACACCAAATCTGTAAATCCATACTTCCAATGGTCTGAACGTTGTTGAATGTTCAGAACACTTCAGAGATCTGTACTTATTTCTGGTAATCTTGGTCTCAGGTGACAGAGCTGCCGTTCTTTGCAACAAAAGTGAGGCTGGGCCGTGGTGGAGCTGAGGAGATCCTCCCTCTTGGACCTCTCAACGAATTTGAGAGGTACCTTAGGACCACTCAGTTTGTCGCTTAATAGTCCGCTTATCATTGCGTCAAAATCTTTACATAACAGACTCTCTCAATCTCAAAAATTACATGAGAGTAATACTTCTGCCTCTTCGGATCTACAGAGTTGGCCTGGAAGCGGCAAAGAAGGAACTGAGTGAGAGCATTCAGAAGGGCATCGCTTTTGTGAACAAGTGATACGGAGGAAGGGATCGTCCCCGAGATCCCCGACCGTACATAGATGTAAGAGCGTTGTGATATAGTGCTCCTATACCTGTAAATATCACTTTTGTAAAACAATAGTAAAAAATCTAATTACCCTTTAGCAAATTGCATGGAATAAATTTTTCGTCTTCATTAGCGGACAACATTGTGCTGCCTACTACAAGTGCATGCTCGCCTAGCCACAGATGCTGGTTCGGCCTGAATTGTCCATTCATGCGCGCGTTTTTGACCTGTCGCCGGCCCAATGGGCCTTAGCAGAGGCTGAGAGAGGTGCTGATACCTGAACTGCCAGCCCGTTCGCAGTTTGATTCACATGTTGTGTGTGCGTCTGTTTTTTTCCCTCGTACGCTACCACTTTCTGTGATTTTCGTTGACACTGTGCCACTACCCCCTAAAGACCTAAACCGAATTCCACAAGATCACCGTAGGATCACCGCACATACGGGCAAGTGTAAAACAGAGCAGGAAAGCCGAGTCCACAAAGTCCCTCTCCTAATCCTAGCTCAGCTTGTACCGTCGGTAACTTGAGAAGATGATGCTCTCCTAGCTAGTACAGTAGAGTGTAGACCAGCCTGTCCTCTGCTACTTTGTAGTCCCATTAGGGCAGCTATCACCCAGCCAGAGTTCTAAATAGCCGGTTATAGCCACTGTCATAGTCTGCTATATACTTTGGAAGAGTAGAAAGCTAGAATATCCATCTCTTAGCTCTAAAAGGCTAAATCTGCTCATAGCCAGCTAAATTAAGGATTGTTTAGCCAGTTAAATCATATAATTAGCCTTTTATTTATTGTTAGTTTAGTATTGAACTTCGTCATTTACAAAATTTAGTATTTCAATCGATGATGAGGGAATGAAGCCTAAGACGCACTTCAGTACATGAATTTTTTATATGATTCATGTAAATTTTTTTTATTTCATATATATGTGCAAAATTACTGATAGATTTATGCATGCTGCTGAAGTAGAAATGCATTTGTGAGAAGCTTCTAGAAGTTTGGAAAGTATGCATGAACCATAGTTACCATGCTTTATGGTGAAATATGGAATACTCTAGAAATTAGATATTTGTGTGGTTAGATAATATGAGAAAAATTCTACAGTTAGATATTTTGTAAAAAGTGTGTAGAAGATGAAACATGACAAAACCATATGTGCTATGAAGTCATATAATAGGGGTGCTCCCCTTCCCTTTTGCCCTACCATGAAATAAGAGGTCTTAAGTAGGAGATGGCAAGATTGTTATGTAGTGTAGTAGTGTCATGATAGGGTAGCGACATAAAGAGTACCAGAGTCTTGTGTTGTACTAAATTGTGGTGAATAAATAGTTGAGTTCTTGTATACAGTTGGTCTCTTGTATTAATGTCTAGGTGAACGTCTTTTTGGTGTACTGTGGATATAGGGTCCACAGAATAAGTGGTATCACACTACTTTAATACAGCTTTTCGGAAGTCAGTGTAAAAGTTAGGGATGTCGATTTCTAATACATGGTATTTACAGAACCGCTAAATGGGTTTGTTAGGCTATAGCCCGCTATAGTCTTTGTTAGTCTCTACAATGCCATATTGCTCGCTATTTTAAACACTAGGAATCTCTAGTCTCAAATAAAAAGACAGCTTCTATATTCAATATCCACATTCTAGAGATGAGTTGTTGGAGGATATATAATGAGCCATTCCACATAATATATAATAATGAGCTGCGTGATGCCAAATGGGCCATACCCACGGGCCATAGTTGATTCCTTGGGCAAGACAAATGTATCCAGATTCACCCCGAGTCGTGTTCCACGAGTTCTTCACCAAACAAAAAATCTAGGCCATATGCTCAATCATAAGCCACCATAGTGAGGCATTGACTCCCATAATTATAGCTTAGGCCATCCAAAATTCCATGCAACCCAAAAACAATTTATAATAAGAATGACTGGTTTTGCTTAACCGTATAAAGAAATTTCTTCTAGTCCATGAACATATATGAGTGTAACGACAAAAACTCTCATCATCTTTATGAAAATAGCCACCGGCTGGCAGCCAAGAGCACATTTGAAATCCCATTCTGAACCACCTTCTATCACACTACGAGACCTCCATATAAAAATACTGCAACATCATTTACAGGTGTTTGCAAACAACTTGACTGTATCTGCATATATAAATAGCTCCCTAAGCCAAATAAAAAGTTGAGACCCCTATGATAATACCAGCAAATATTATGAACAAAAGACATTCAAATCAAGTAACTTTTACATAGTATCAAGAGTTTCATCTAATATTTGATGATACGATGATATATATCTATATCGACTTCATACAATAATTTTTTAATTGCTAGTTCTAGGCCACAACATTATTATTTTTTAAAAAAAAATTATAGGTAGTCCAAAACTACTCCCTCCATCATAAAAAACAAGTAATTCTAGAAATTCTAGGAGAAATTAACAATAATGTAAAATGACCATGTTTGTCTCTATTTATTTCCCATATTTGATACTAATTGATTGGTGCATGCATATCTACTTTCTAAATAGGGTAAATGAATTGTTTTTAAGATAAATTTTAAATTTCAGAATGACTTTATTTTTGGAATGGAGGAAGTAGCTAGCTAGCGAAAAACTACGAAGGTATCAAATCAACTAGAAAAAGTATTACTGATCAGTAGGACTCAAATAATCCCAATATATATCTCTCACCGATATTCAAACAATCTAATTACTTGACTGCTTAGTGGTCAAGAAATACTGATCTGATGGTTATTCACAAGTAAAATGTGAAATAGCAATTAAACTAAACATTAAAAATCCCTACCTTGCATTGGCTCCGCTTCCTGCCTTTTATGCATGCTTTTGCCCGCAGCCCTGCACTTCTCTGCTGTATGCGACGACGGAGACGTATTGACGGAGGCATGGATGCCAGCACACCACGAGATGCGTAGAAACTCACTGGCTCATACGTATCTAGACAGTCAGTGTTTCATCGTTTCATACTTTTGTCTCTCGACTACATGTAATGTATTCATCTACTGCAAATATACTTGTGGGTGGGGCCCTTGATCTCGCCCACCCCCCTCCCCTCCGTGCCGGGCCTCATTGTTAGGTGATTAACAACGACATCTGATGACTCGTCATGGTACTTTTCTTATGTCTTCAGTTTCAATTTCTAAATCATGATCTCTCTTTTTGTTTACTGGTTATATTCTGTTTTGGAGGCTGGAGCCTAGCCAATGCAAGCATATAGGTAAGCTAATATAGACACCACAAGTCATTGCCAACTGGGACAGGATGTAGTGGAGGATCATGTGCCTGAGGCTATCCGCACTCGTCATCATCTAAAACGAATATTCTATTCTAGTCATCAAGATTCTCTTCTCTATACTAATTACTAGCCGTGGAACCCATGAGTCAGAATTATTATTTTTTCATTTTTTACAACCCCCTCCCTCCATCCCCATTCTCTCTTTCTCTCTTCCTCTCCATGGAGCACGTCGGCGCCTCTTCTCGCCTCCTCGCCGGCGCGACCCTCCTCCCTCGCCGGTGTACCACTCCTCCATGTACTCCTCCGCGCCTCATTGCCGGCGCACCCCTCCTCCACCTCTTCTCCACCTCCGTTGCTGCCCTGCACGAGCGCACTGGCCAGATCCTCCACACGGGCGCTGCTCCCCTGCACAGAGCGCGGCGTCCGCTGCTACTCCTCCCCACGTCGTCCGCTCCTCCCTTGTCAGCCGCTACTCCTCCCCACACCGCCCCTGCTCCTCCTTGCTGGCTCACCTGTAGCAGATCTGCCCAAATTAAACTGGCTTAAGTGCGCTAACTATCATCTTAATGAATAATCAAGTTACCACGCACTTAAAATGGTGTAATTTGGCAGTCCGTCGGATAATTTCCGATTAAACTATTGTACTCCAGGATCACATTTGCACTAGAAGTCTCGCACGAAGACGAGCACAGGTGACACAAGCATACAGAGATTCTCAAATTAATTTACAACACTAATTTTACATAACGGTTTTGAATACAAACTATAGAGTTCCAACACACAGCGGAAGTTTAAAACAGAGTTCGAGATACAATACGGTAGCTACGAACGACGATACAAAGTGAGCTCCACATCCTGCCCACCGATGTGATGCCAACCTGCCCGAGCTTCACGGGGAAGATGGGACCCACTCGACGGTCCACCCAGGAGGAAGAGGTTGTCCAATCCAGGACGCACAGACCTCCTCGAAGTCAGCGGGGACACAACCTGTCCAGATGGGTTACAACAACAACCCTGAGTATACTAATACTCAGCAAGGCTTACCCGACTATGGGTATACTTAGCCCATTACCTAGACATGCAAAACTTTTTGGCTTTGGATTTCTTTTGTTGAACGGCTGCTAGCAGTGAATACTTACTTTCAATATTTTAGCTCCATTTAGTATAGCGAGTATTAGCTAAATTCGCTTAAGTATCTAGAGCACACATGGTGGATCAGATTATCTTTCAGTAACATACAAACCAAATATTTCCATTCCGTTCTCATTCCACTTCTTTACTATGATGTGACACAGTGACCAAGGCTCTCATATTCGCGAGTCACGGCGAATCGATCCGATTTAACCTTGCAAGGTGGACCCAACCAACAGGACACATGTAAGCTCCGTCGGGCCACGCGCGTCAACTATTTCCATCATTACCACGACATCTAAACCACGCCTGCTAAAACCCAAGTGATGGGCCCCACACGGTGAACTCCCAGAGAACCCGAAGGCGGCATCCTATCCAACACCCACTAACTCCCACGCCTAGCGTAGCAGGACGGAATTCAAACTATCGTTGTAAAGCGGTACACGGCTTACCAGTTTCGACTACCTCCTACTTTCGGCATGTGGTTAGTACTGTTCAATCCTCGATCAACAATGCCAACAATGGTACAGTCCTCAAATGACACATGCGGAGGCTACCTCCATCCATTTCTTAGCCCGAACCAACTCATCTCCGCCCGGTCTCCATTTCTCTTTCCTTATTGATTGATTTCCAAGCCACTTGCCAACAGAAACAAAATCCTAAATCTCGCGAGCGACATGAATCACTCGACTTCTACAGAGATCCTACTTAACAAAGCATTTCTAACGACATCTGAATACTAGTATGGACTCACGGGTACCTAGGGAGAATATGCATACTAGGGTTCCATACAACTCCTAGAACGTAAATGCACAATTACTTAAATAAACATTGAATATTGAATTTAGGGTTATGCTCCGGGGCTTGTCTTGCAGGTCAGCAGGGTTAGCAACTTCCTCCGTAGCTTGCTCAGCTGCTTCTTCGGCTTGCGGTTCCCCTACTTGCGGCTCCTGGATCGGCTCAGCGTCCAACTCGCAGATGGCTTCGTTCGCGGCGTCTACATGTATGAAAAAGGATGCCATGCCCGAGTCAGAACCACAGCAGTGCCTGGGTGCTCATGATGCGATGTATTTTGATACAATGCGAAATGAGGTATAGGCAAGACCGACAAGTATTTACTAGCTATCTACAACAATTAAAACTATACCGGAAGAGGTGAGTGCTGGTGGGTGGGTTTAGAACTCAACTCAATTTAACCTGAAGTGTTTCCTTTCAACAACACTACTAAACTCATTTAAGAAAGCTAGGCACATATATAAAATAGGAAGAGACAAAAGGCATTTCTTAGCAACAAAAAAAATAAAGGAAGACTAAAGCTAGGAACTAAATAATATGCAAAAACATCACGTGCAGGCATAACCTAGTAACAAAAAATTTACCAGCATGACAAACTACTGATAAATCAGGCAACAAAAATTTACCAACATTTATCGGTGACTGAAAACATTTATTTTAGCCCTAGGATAGAAATCAAACAATAAAAGATTCACAAACATGCACATAAGTTATGCACTTGGAAATTTTTTTGTGAACTACACCAGTAAAGAGTAAGCCACTGAATAAATTTCATAATTTTTAGAGCAACAGAGCAATCGATATTAAATAAATAAGCTTAAGCATAAACCAAAATTTTAGCAGGGGCAAAACTGACATTTAACATGCATGAGTATTTTCCTCTGAAGATCTCGATTTAAGCAACCTAACAAAATTTATTTTGCATTTTTGGCATTTTTCTACCAATTTACAAAATTTTCAGCCATTTACAACTAATTTTGGAAAAAAACCCTAAACCCTAAACCGGCTGACAACTGGGTTCCACTTATCAGTGAGAGCCCAGCCCAACCAGCTCTCTGCCCTGCGCGCGCCATGGCCAGGCTCGGCGACGGCGTGTTCCCCGTCGGCGGGGGCCGGCCGGCGGCGTGGCGGGGCTGGCCCGCGGCTAGGGAGCCCAGGCGGCCCTGGGGCGCGCGGCGGAGCTGCGCGAGCTCGCGCAGGAGCGGCCCGCCGCGGCGAGCGCGGCGACGCAAGGCGGCCACGGCGGCGCAGTGGTGCACCGGCGGCGGCGGCGTCAGAATCGGGCGGGAAAAAGGCCGGGGAGGTAGAGAAGGTCGCAGGGAAGCTCACCGCACACTCGATTTGAGCGGAGGATGGCCGGAGAGGGGAGATCGACGTGAGGGGGCGGAGCTCGGCGTGGAGCTTCAATGGCGGCCGGCGATGGCGGGCTCGATTCCGGCCGGGAAGCGGCTCAATCGAGCTCGTGGTGGGACGGCGTGGGTGCGGGGTGAGGCTAGGGAGGTCGGGGCGCGAGGAATCGAGCGGGAGCGGCGGGGTTTGGCTGGAGCAGGGGCGCTCCGCGGCGGGGCTGCTCAGGCTCGGCTCAGCTCGAGCTCGAGGTAGGAGAAGGGAGGGGGAAATGGATAGGGTCTCGCGCACGGGATAAGGCCGGTGCAGCACGGAGAGCGAGGACCGCCGGCACGTGCGACACGTGGAGTCGCCGGCGGTGTGCCGGTCGCGGCATGGGCGTCGCGTACGAGCACAGTGGCGCACAGGAAGAAACAGTGACGAGTTTGAATGATTTTGACTCAATTTTGACCGGGTAAAACTCAAAATTTCATATAGGAAGAGAGGATCTACAACTTTTGTTTTGGGCGAAAGTTGATTTGGAGCTTGGATTAAGGAGAAAAACGCAAACGAACTCAGCTAAAGTTAAACACACTATGCAACTTGGTTAGCGCTAATGATGTTGATTAGCCTTAGTTAGCGACTAAGCACAATATTAGCATCAAGATTAACACCGGGGTGTTACATCACCTCGGCACCGCTGCTTAATCTGGCCGCATGGTTCAGGTCCAGCGGTTGGGGAATCTTCGATTCCCGACAGAGATGACAAGGTTGCCATATAGTATAAGAGTGTCATGGTAGGTAGCCAAATAAATAGTGCAAAAGTTTTGTTTTATACTAAGTTATGGTGAATCTCTATCTACGATTCTTGCACCAAAAGGTGGGCAGGCAACGTGGCCACGTCACCTGCAATTCCCAGCCGTCGTATCGGGCTCACGAACGGCCCAGATGTGTGCGTTTCCCAATTTTTTTCAAAAAAACCCCCTCGAACTTTAGAGAAATTAACCCGCACCCCCGCGTCCCGCACCGCCGCCGCCGCAGGCCCGCCCCGCCCCCTCTACCCCGCACCTCCGCCGCCTCGTCCTGCATCGCCGCGGCGAGGCGAATCTCGCCTTCGAGCGGCGGGTGGAGATCGGCCGCGTCTGCTGGCGACGCAGCGGGTGGAGCTCCCTCCCCGCTGCCCTCTGCTCCTCCTCCCTCTGACGCTCGCGCGCGCCGGGCGGTGTTCCCTCCTCTCGCGCCGGCCGCGGCGGCAGAGCCCCAACTGGCGCGCATGAGGGTGGATCTCGGCGGGTGCGGGCAGATCTCTCTCTCTCTCTCTCTCTCGCGTGCGCGTCACTGTGCAGCCTTCGTCCGCCCCCTCCCAGGCTCCCTCCACCGGCGTTGCTGCTCGAGCTCGGGAGCAAATGCGGCTTCCGCCGGACCGCCATGGAGGAGAAGAGCGGATGAAGAGGAAGCGCCGCTGCGTCTGCGCTCCGCCGGGCCCCCGGATCGCCGCGCCTCCTGCCGGGCAGCCGCGGTGCCGCATCGAGCTTCCCGCCAGGCCACCGTGCCGCGCCGCCGCCCAACCCGACTCCACCGTCGCCGGGACGCGTCGGCATGGCCGAATCTCGACATAACGACGCCCTACTAGATGCCATTGCCGGGCCGCGCCGGTCGCACGTCGAGGCGGTGGGCAGAGGCGGTCGCCGGAATGACAAGGGCGAGGGAGGAGCGCAGGGCGATGGCGGCAGCATCGGCGGAGGCGAAGGCGGCAGTGGGCTGCAGCGGCATGGGCGACCCACGGCGGCAGCTACGCGAGGAAGCCGTGGCGCCCGCCCAAGGAACCACTCATCGGGAACACACACAACTGCAACAACGCGATGATAGTGCAAGCGAGGGGCAAGGCTGACAAGAGAGAAGAGAACACGGCCGGCAGTGCTGCGGATGAAGCTGGGTAGTGCTTCATGGACCCGAACCGGGTGATGGAGATGGCCCTGCCCCTGTTGTCGCCGGCGATCACTAAGTTGTGCCGGGCATGCCGGCCTGGTTCTACTCCTGTGCTTCGAGGTATGCTTCGCTACCTTCATAGTGCTGCTCTAGCATGCGCTCCACCTATTTGCTCAAATGCTTGTGGGAGATGGAAGTCGGTTTTGGCCTAGACATCTCTCTTGTTTCTGACTGGGCGATAGAAGAGGTGCATACCAATGTATCCACGCTAATTGTGAGATGCAAAGTATATAAGGCTGAACATATCGGTCGAGTAACAGAGTTGTAATGAATGGTAATTAGCACATGCAAAGTATACAGAGCAAGATTCGCGCAACCTGAGTACGAAAACTGTAATAAGAGGTTATTAATTGATATTCATCTTAAACATTAAGGTATGATTCCGCAGTTTCATTGACCTATGCCATTACTTTTTTGAGTCTGCTAGGCTTAACTGAAATGCAGATAAATTAGGGCTAATCATCCACTAGAAAGCTTGGAGCATAGCTTAGTTGTTATTCTAAGTGAACCTTTTTTTAAGTACAGATAAAGTTAACATTTGCTTAGTACTGTATTTAATAACTTGGAATTACAAAACTTTCACTTTCCTGAAGTCTAAAACGTTGCTCCAATATCTGTTCTCTTTATAGTTCTGCTTTTCTTCACTTAACAACAACTGGAATCATATGAGGAAGCAACTATACAATTTTTTAATATCTTTGCAAGTTATTTGATTTCTTGGCACTAATTTCCATTTAAAACACAACAGTATGCTCAACAAACATCCCAATTTACCATGACCATTTCTGAAAATGGGTAGTCTGAGGTTACACAAATGTTTCTGTCTCTGTTATCCTATATTTTCCAATTCTAACATCCTGTATGTACCGTGCTCTCCTAGAAGTGATGATGTGGAATGTATCGTCGTTATCTGCACATAGTTGAATCACAGCTTGAAAGTTACTATTCTCTACCAAAGAATGTGTCTTGGATGTCATTTAATTCCTGAAATTATTGTCTACTTTCTGCAGGCTATTGATCTTGAGATGTCTGCCTCAACTGAAATTGTGCCCTTTAAAGACTTTGAGTATATCCATCTACACAAGACTGCAGGGTTGCTTGAAGCCTCTGTTATCATTGGGGGCAATCATTGGAGGTGCCATGGATGAGCAAATTAAGTGACTGCCTGTTGTTCCAAGTGGTTTGTAGCATGCTTGATGTGAAAATAGCAGTGAAAGACTACACAAGTGACAAAATCACATACCCCAAGTTACTGAAGTCAGAGATATCTCATGACTTTGCACAAGAGATACAACGAAGCAGCTTACTGGTTTCACCAGGCAGGACCTCTGTTACATTAAACAAATTAGATCGCCTTTATACACAGAACTAAGGTGATGTTTACCAGCGTTTGTAATTATCTCTATCATATTATGTAGCTTTCTATCTTGGTGTGTAACGGGGATATTTATTAGTGACAACTAATCATTAATCGTATGAATGATCGTTGAAATGCTCCAAACAATCTTATCTAGAAAATATTCAGTTGCAAAGCACTTGTACAATCTGTTTTTCTGTGCAGCATCAGCTATTTGCCGCCTATAAAGGAAATATATCTCGGTACATGATATCAAATGTTATGGAATGTTGTTGACTAAATAGAATTGACTGGTTGTATCCAATTGGCGATAGTAGTGTTAATAGGAAATGGCCGTTTAAGACCCTATACCGGTTATCCGTTAACCATAGAGAGAGTTCATAGACCTATAGAAAATTAGTCTATTGCATTGCGAATCATGGATTTTGTCAATTCATAATTAATTGGAGCTATAATTTTGGATCAAATGAACAGTAAATAATGAGATACTAAAGAATAATTGAATAGTAAATCACCCATTCACTGAAAGAATATGACAAAACCATCACTTGCAGAGAGGATAGTACATGTCCTAACTTAAATGTACTATGAAAAACAACGCATAACTCAAACAGCCACTTCACTGGCCCCACGCGGCAACGCCGCGACCATTTCTAGTAAAGAGTTGAGTTCCTATATAATAAAATTTGGTCTCTCATATTAGTGTCTAGGTGAAGGTGTAGTATAGGGTACATGGAAGAAGTAGTATCATACCACTTTGGTACAACTTCTCGCAAGTTGGTGTCAAAGTTATGGGCGCCGATTTCTCAACACATAGTATTTACAAAACCGCTAAATGGGTTAGCTAGACTATAGCCTTTCTTAGCTTCTAGAAACACCAACTGTTAAATTCCTTAGCCTATTATTTTAACACTGCAACAGCAATAGTGTCTGCGCCAATCATGCCACTCACACCTTCTAAAAACACCAATTGCTAGATTCCTTAGCCTGCTATTTTAACACTGCACCCAGCAATAGTGTGTGTGTCAATCATGCCACTCAGACTTGTTGTCGTTGCCCCGCATGAAGCAAGGAGCATGGTCCCTCTTCCATAGTAAGAGCAAGGGAGGATTTAGGGTCTGTTTGGGAGCACTCTACTCCCAAAACAATCATTCCACTTCACCAACTCCACTCTACTCCACCACTTGTAGTCTATTATGTTTGGGAAAGCTCAACTCTTCAAATCCCATCGGCCCACTTTGGTCCATCTTTTCTCACTCACTGGCCCATCTTCTCTCACTCACTTCCAAGCGAGCCCCATTAATTCTTCTACCTCCATCCATCCACAACCCATCATCGCCGCCGAGGAGGGAACGGGGAGGGAGGGAGGGAGCCGCGCCGCCCGGGATGGTGCCACCAATTCCTTTAGTTTCTCCTGAAGCTTCTCCTCCATCCCTGCTTCTCTATATCTAAATTCCTCTTGAATTCATTGAAGCTTGCTTCCACCGCCGCCATCCGAGACTAGACATCACGAGCCGCTGCCCTTGCCGCCTTGAGCTACTCCTCCAATCAGCCCCTCTCCGCGCGTAGCTCGGAGCACTAGACCTCCAATCCGGCGACAGACGGCCTCCAACACGGCGGCCTTCACAGCTGCGGCCATCCCCTCGGCGTCCCTAGCACCTAGCCACTCCGAGAGTGTCCCACTTCTCCGCGGCCGCTGCCTCCGGTCTCGACGCGGCCTCGACTCGTGCGCCACCTCCGCCTCGGCTGGCCCGAGCGCCTCCCGCGCCGCCGCAAGGCGCACCCCAGCGTCGCGCTCTCTGCCTCTGCGCCTCGGAGCGGCGCCTTGCAGGTGTACGAGATGCCCTGCAGTTGTGAGACGGCGACGCGGCGCGCGCAACTCGGCGGCGACGGGAATGCTTGGCCGTGACGGCGGCGGCGGCGGGTGGCAGTGAGCGTTTTGCATGGCCAGCGTCGAGAGGGCGCCAGGAGGGATGTCGACTTTTTCTATTTTTGAGTGAAAGGGTATGTGTAACCATTGGCAGGTGGAGTAGAGCCAATATTTGATGGAGTTGAGTGAAGTTGGTTAGGGTGTTTGTGTTTTTTTTATGAAGTGGAGTCAAATTTTAGTGGAACAGCTCTTCCAAACACCTCATAACACTTCTTGAGCTGCCCCCACTCACACGGCGCCGGCCGCTCCCTGCAACACAAACACCCTACAGATACATCGGTCGCGGTCGCGGTCGCGGCCGCGGCGGTGCGCTTGGTGCGTGCAATCATATTGCCCCTCCACCCTGCTGCTCTGCCTGCCCGCCCGCTTCAATTTCCTCTTCTAACTCCGAGGCCATCCAACTGTTTGACCTGCCGTTCACTGCCGCCGACCCTGTGCCCACTTCGCCCGGCGCGGCCGCGAGGTCGTGTCCCCATCCGCAGTTTTTTTTTTTGAGGGGGGTCTTTTTTTCTTTGAGGGGACCCCCACCCACAGATGTCGTGTAGAGTGTGCATCTTGTCGCGATTCACATTGCCTGCCGGGACCGATCGGTCCATGGAACCATGGATTGGATTGATCCGTTCGAGCGGTCCAGATGGACCAGGAAGAAAGCCCCCGGCCTCGGCCCAATGTGTGAGTGCGTGGGAGAAGAAAGGAAATGCTGGTTGACTTGGTTTTGTTTCGCGGAAGGATCCAAAGGCTGGCCTGTAAAACGCTGCAGAATCCAACCAATCTTCTCCCCCACCGTTCAAGCTTTCTTTGCGTCCGTCTCCTGCACTTTAGTTACACTCGTGAAGCCATGGAACTTTGAGGGTTGGCTTGGCGGCTTGGTGCCTTCACTGCCTTGGAGGTGTGGTACCAGTGGCGGAACCAGGATTGAGTCGAACCCCGGGCCGAGTTTTAAGTATAGACGTCCACAAACTCACAGTTCAAAAGATACATGAAAATATAAACGGAAACATAGATAACATACAAAAAGCGTCATCGTGAAGTAATATATTTTTTCTTCTTCAACAATTGATCCAAGTCCTTCTTCAACAATTGATCCAAATCCAGAAGTAAAAGCTACTGCAAAATGAAAAAAATTTGAGCCGAACCCCGGGCCACGGCCCGGGTGGCCCGGGGTGTGCATCCGCCCCTGTGTGGTACTGTGGTGTCTGCGTCTTCCTACTCTGCTAGACGCCTTTAGCCAGTATACTGTACTCATCACTTCCACTTGAGCCTGTCTGCCCGCAGCAACTCGCATCCGGACTGATCGTGATCGGCGTGGTTGCCATCCGCTGGTCCGCTGGCTGGTCGATCCGCTGATCTTGTCAGCAACCAACTTCCCAACTCAAACAGATTGTACGTCGAAGCATCGAGCACCTGCAGCGTAAAATCGGCACGCGGACCGCGGCCGCGGGTGTTGCCTTGTGACGGCGTGCGCGTCGTTTCGAGGTCGGCCCGGCCCGAATCGGTAACATGATGATGATGCCGTGTGCCGCCGCTCCTCCCGTGGCTGCCATTGGCAACTTGGCAATGATGCTTGTTCGTCGGCTCGCCGCCGGAGGCCCGGAGCGCTCTGCTCCTCGCCGCTGTCGCCAGGTGGGCGCGGAGAAAGCATGGACCCGGCGTCAGGAGCACTACCGGCGCTGCGTCATCTGCCAGGCCATCAGAGCGCAGGCAGGGGGGCAGGACCCTGACGCCGCCCACGATCGCGAACGGGAACGGGCATGGCTTTCGTTCCTTCCTGGCGCGCGCGGAAGCCCACGCCACGGCTGCCCTGAACGGCTCTTCTTCGTCCTGACGGACAGCGATGGCCGGCGCCCACGGCCACGGGCCACCACCACGCCCGCCCAACTCCGACCGCGGCCAGCCGAGGAGATTCCGGACGCGCCGTCGTCGCCGGCGTGCCGCCCGCCGCCGTGTCTCGCGTGGTTGCTGCACGTTATCGTGGGTGCCCGGGACCGGTCCTTCCCTCCTGCCTCATCACTCATCGATGAAATGACCTCCACACCGGATCTGCGTCTTGACATCACCGGGAGTTGGGGAATGGGGACCGGTCCTGGAAGAACCATATAGATCCGTTTGCAAGCGCTGCACGGGAGGAAGCGGCGGGCATTGGTTCACTCGGTTTGCGTGGCAACTTGAAAGCAGGTCCACGTCTGGCCTCGTCCCGGTGCTCATCGCGTCGCGTGAAATGGCGCGGCAGGCGCTGCAGCGAGACGAGAGTTCCCCTGGCTGCACGGCAACGCCACGACACGATGGCGCGGTGCCTCTGGGAACTGAAAGTCCTCTCCGCTCACACACTCACCCGATTCATGAAAATTTGCCTTCAGACTTCAGGTAAGCTAAGCAGCTTTATTTCACAAAAAAAAGGGCAACCTAAGCAACGATTTGCCTTCGCACCTACAACCTGATGGATGATGCATCAGTGCATGCACCCTCCCCTCCCTGAAGTCCTGGAGCATCAGAACCTCCTTTTGGATCCCTGCATTAACGCTGATGATCTGATGCATTTCGAACGAGGTGGTCACGAGCCTCGAAAGGCCCATGTGCCGCACTGACCTTGCCATTTCGAGGTGGCAAAGCATCGTTGCCTAATTGTGTTTTGTTTTGGACACAGCACTGTCACCAATCGATCGAGCAGGCCCGGTGAAGTGAGGGCGAAGGAAGCCAAGCCCCCCGGGGCGGCAGAGACGAGACGAAACGACTCCGACGAGATGAGAGGAGGGTGCTGCCTTTGGCGCGCTCACGTGGACACGTGGTAGGGCCGTAGGGGTAGGGGACTCGGCGGGCCTTCTTTTTTTGTTTTTTGGAATGAGGTGACCACTTAGCCAAAACCGGTGCCTACACTGCTCTGGAGAACAGCGACAGTGCACACGGCAGGGAAATTGCAGGAGGGACCATTGCTCAGATCAATCCCTTTAGTTTCCTATCTTTTTCTTTGCAAAGAGTTCTTTTTCAGCTGCTTTTCTCGTTTGGTGCATGCATCCTTTTTTTTGTCAGAACAACGATGCTTTTCAGAAGCTAATTGCCCTTGCTACATTTGAATGTATGTTGTGGCATTAGGTTATGTAACACTGATTCTTGTATCTGATGCATCCAGGACATCTAGATCACACAAAAGATGATGGACAGGTTCCCGCGATATGCTAGTAGTAACCAGGGTTAACCGAACCGTCGGTAACCGGTCCGGTTTGACCGGTTACCGGTCAAACCGGTCCGGTTCCGGTTTGGGCCGGTACCAAACCGGCCCAAATTCAAAATTTAAATTTGAATTCCAAAAAATGAAAAATTCCTAAAAATACTTCAAGGTGCAACGAATCTAATGGTGTCAAATTTTCTCAAAAATTCGTTCGTTTAACATACTTATCGGGCATTTAAAGTTAAAACAAAAAAGAAAAGAAAAAAATGAGACGGCCCATTAAGGCCCACTTGGTAAACCGGTCAAACCAGCCGGTAAAACAGTCTAACTGGCCGGTAAACCAGTCTAATCGGCCGGTATACCGATTACACATGCGATTTTAAATTTGAATTTGAATTCAAACCGTCCGGTAAACCGGTCAAACCGACCGGTAAACCGGTCGGTATACCGGTACGAACCGGTTGAACTGAGTTTTTTGAATTTAAATTTAAATTTGACCGGTTTCTACCGGTAACCGGTGCAACCGGTCCGGTAAATCGGAACCGGAGCTCGGCGGTTACCGGAGACCGGTCGGTTAGGTGAACCCTGGTAGTAACTCAAGAACCGCCTACTGTACTATACTTGACAAGGTGACATCGTCGCTGTCTCTGTACAATGCTCCGCTCGCTTTCACTCTGATTCACAAGCCATCTCTTCGAACAGCACGCCTCCTTTGACGTTCTGGTCCAGCTCTGTTTGCTTTCAAGAGATGCAAATCACCTTCTTTTACAACAACAAAAGACGAAAAGAGTGAGAAAAAGCAGCAACCAGATGCTTTGGCAGCATATCTGTCAATTCGTCTAGCAAACATGCTTTTTTTCTTCAGGAGCAATGCAGCATGAGATCTGAATTCAAAGGCTTTTTAGTGTTATCCACTTCGACTGTTTACACAGAAGCAGAGATCGCATAAAGATCTTGGTTCCACAGCAAAGATTCTGATGTTAAATTCGATAGAGAGAGCACTTTATACTTTAGTGCCTACATTGGAATATTGGACAAAGGAGATCAAAAGCTCTATTAAGGTGACTTGACGCGCTACAGACTCCTACATTGCACCAGCAAAGCAAACACATTGTCAAACTGGAAACTGGGGCACCACCAACAAACTTGAATATGTACAGCAAAGGAGGCCAAATTTACTGCATCCTAAATTACGACCTAAGCTTGCGAGAATGGAGCGAATTTCCAAGGAATGATAACATTTTCAGTTTTGCGTTACTCAGATCAGATGCTTATGAGATCTGGAGGCGGTGACGACGGAGTGCTTGTTTGCTGCTGTTGACGATCTCTGGCTTCGCCTGTTGTTGCTTCATTAGACCCAGCTGGAGCTGGAGGTAGAGGATTGGATGCAGGGCCATCACATGCATTTGATACCTCCTCTCCTTGCTTAGTAGATGGCTTTGGAAGCTCACTCAGGATCTGCACAACTTCCCTCATTGTTGGGCGCTGCACACTCTGCTCCTCCGTGCAAAGTAATGCAACGTAGGAGACATGCATGACCTCGTGCAGTGGAACAGTTGAGAGCCTTGGGTCCAGGATCTTCATCACTTGTTCTTTGCTTGAGTCTGTCATCATCTTCGCCCATTGGACAATGTCAACACCATCGCCAAACTCACCTACAGGCTTCCTTCCAGTCACCAGCTCAAGAAGCACAACGCCAAAGCTATAGACATCGCTCTTCTCGTCAACCTTCAGTGTGTATGCATATTCTGGAAGGCCACAGATGACAATTGACAACAAGGTTAATCTATTGGAAAATAGCACAATTAAGCTTCTGAAGGCACCAGCAAGACAGTTATAATGTTAAAAAACAGAAGACACAACACTGAAGTAACTGATCTTAAGCAAATATAAACTATAAAGAGATCTTTTATGAACCAAAAGCATCTGATGACTGATTAGTCTCATTGCGAAAAATTAAAACATTTGATGTGTAGCAATACTAAGAAGCTAGGCTCACACGATACCTGTTTGCAATGCATGATTGATAGTACAGAAAATATTATAACAGAAACTATTCATATAAGCATCGATACCCATCAAACAGTAAACAATGAACTCCACAAACAATGTTTCAGCATCTCCAATTTTAAAGCTACATCTTGTTTGGAAATTGCAGTGTTAATTTGAGAACTGAGATTTAATTTTTCCAGCTTGAACCATGTAATAGGCATTCCTACACTTATGATGCATTGCAGATTGAACTGAATAGGGAAGGACTGATTTATTACCTGGCGCAATGTAGCCGTATGAGCCAGCAATCGCAGACATGCATTCAGATGCCCCAGAATCCTGCAAGAACTTTGCTAGCCCAAAGTCGGCCACATGAGCTTCAAAGTTGGAGTCAAGAAGAATATTATTCGACTTGACGTCACGGTGAAGTATCAACGGTGAACAATCATGGTGCAAGTAGCAGAGCCCCTTGGCTGCCTCAATAGCAATATTGTATCGGGTGTCCCAGTGCAGGTGCCCTCCCTTCTTGCCATGGAGCATCTCCCCAAGGCTACCATTGGGCATATACTCATAAACCAGCAGATTAGTCTCATTGTTTGAGCAGAAGCCTAGCAGGCGCACAATATGACGGTGTCGGATTCTACCAAGTGTTTGTATCTCTGCCGAGAACCCATGATCATGTGATGAACCACGGACCATAGCTGGGAGCCTCTTCACAGCCACAAGTTCACCATTTGGCATTGCCCCCTTATACACAATCCCAGCACCACCTTTGCCAATGATGTTCTCCTCTTTCAAGCAATCTAGCACGTCATCACTGGTGAAGTCCAGGCGCTGGAATGCAGTGAGTTTCCATACACGCGCTTCACTAGCTTTCTTCAATGACCGGGCCTTCAGAATTGCTGCAGCAGCAAATGCAATGGAGAAAACCAACAAGCCAAGCACAATGAGGAGCTTGATGGTATTTGTCAACCCACCATGGCCATGGGGAGTGTGGTCAGCACCAGCAATGCCGGGGCGGCATGGACCAAGGTATGGTCCACACAGGCCTGGATTGCCAACGAAAGATGTCGCATTGAAGTAGCTGAACTGCCCAGTCCCTGGCACAAACCCAGACAAGTTGTTATACGAGAAGTCGACTGCGGTCAAGCTCTGCATCGTTGCGATGGATGGAGGTATCTCTCCATCAAGTTGGTTACGGGACAAGTTGAGGTAGTTCAATATCCGCATTCCAGAGATGGCTGCAGGTATCTTCCCAGAGATATTGTTTTGGCTCATGTCCAAGTAAGTTAGGAGCCGGCATTTCCCAATCTCCGGTGGCACACCTCCCTCAAACTTGTTGCTGCTAAGGTCAGCCTTGGAGAGCTGCTGCAGCCGCCCAATCTCCGGAGGTACATCACCAAAGAAAAAATTCCTGTCAAGAAGCAGCTTCTGAACACTAGAGAAATTCCCAAGGGATGCTGGCAATGCGCCGGTTAGCTGGTTGTTGGACAGGCTGATCTCGCCAAGATTAGGCGCTGCAACACCTGTCACAGCCGGGAAATTACCAGTGAGGAGGTTATCTTGTAGCTCAACTTGCGTCAGCTTCGGCAATTCGAAGAGCCCCTTCGGAATTGAGCCATTCAGGTAGTTCTCCCCGAGACGGACGCGGCTCAAGGACTTGCACTGGCCGAGCGAGTCTGGGATGGCGCCAAACAAGAAGTTGCCCAGCGCGATGAGCGTCTGCAGCTTGCCGCCCGCACAGAGCTCCGGCGGAAGCGTGCCGGTGAGCTTGTTGGACGAGAGGTCGAGCAGCTGGAGGCAGCCGTTGCGGCCGAGGCGTCGTGGCACACTGCCGGTGAAGTTGTTCTCCCACAGCTGCAGCACCTCGAGGCTGGGCAGGTCGCCGACGAAGTCGGGGATGTCGCCGCGCAGCTTGTTCCGGAACAGGTTGAGCAGCGTCAGGCTCTTGAGCTCGGAGAAGGTCGCCGGTATCTCGCCGGTGAGCGCATTGTTGGACAAGTCCAGAGAACTGAGGCTCTTGAGATAGCCGAGCTCCGACGGTATGCTGCCGGTGAGGCCGTTCACCTGCAAGAACAAGGTGTCCAGATTCTGCAGCCTCCCGAGCTCCGGCGGAATTTCGCCGGAGAGCCCGCAGTTGGCAGCGTCGAGGCGGACGAGCTCGGTCAGGTTCCCCAGCTCCGGCGGGAGCCCGCCGGTGTAACTGTTGTAGTATCCAATGTAGAGCTCCCTGAGGCTGGTGAGGTTCCCGAGTTCCGGCGGTATCCTGCCGGAGAGCTCGTTCCCGGAGACGGCGAGGTACTGGAGCCGCGGCCACCGGCCGTACTCGAGCGGGATCTCCCCGGAGAAGAAGTTGCCGCCGAGGTGCAGGTGGCGGAGCATGGGCATCTGCGTGACCTCGAGCGGCAGCGTGGCGCTGGTAAGGTTGTTGTTGTAGAGGTCGAGGACGCGGAGGACGCGGAGGCGCGCGAGCGCCGGCGGGAAGGAGCCGTTGAAGGCGTTGTTGGAGAGGTTGAGGTGGAGAAGCTGCTGCAGGCGCGCTAGCGACGGCGGGATGGGCCCGCAGAAGGCGTTGGCGGCGACGGAGAGGCGCTGCAGGCCGCGCAGCCGCGAGAGCGCCGGCGGGAGCGCGCCGGAGAGGTTGAGTCCGGAGACGTCGAGCCCCACCACGACGCCGGCATCACTGCAGGTGACCCCCGCCCACGCGCAGTGGTCGGGGGCGGAGGTGGCGTTCCAGGACGCGAGCGCGCCGGTGGGGTCGGAGAGCGCCGCCTTCGCCGCGCGCAGCGCGCCCGCGTCCGCGTCCGCGCCGCCGCCCGCCGCGCCGGCCGCGCCCGCGTCCGCGTCCGCGCCGCCGCCCGCCGCGCTGGCCGCGCCCGCGGCGAGGGCCAGGAGCAGGAGCAGCGGGAGGAGGCGCATTGGGCTTCGCTTCCTCTCGGGTGCGGCGGCGGAGATGAGGGGGGAAGAGGGGATAGGCGGTCAGGCGGGGAGGCTCGCACCACCCGCTCGGCGAGGAGAGTGCGGACGGCAGAGAGGTGTGTGCTTCGTGTGGGTTTGAACACTGGAGTAGTACTCTGCCCTGGATATCAAAAGGAAAAAAAAAAGTGAATTCTTTTTGGGGTTCTTTGGGTGGTGTGTGGGTTTTCATATGGGGGATCGGGTTTGCTTTTATAAGAGATTTAGGGGTGTCGCTAATTTACGGTCAACTGTACGGAGGAGCTCCGTATGCTCGATTTCCCGACCATTCGTTTTTTTCTTTTTTAGTAAGTTTTTTGTCGTTTTCTGATTTCAAGAAATTTTTTCAAGAAAAAATTTTGAGGAAAAAAAGACAGAAAATTTTGACGAGAAAAAATTTAGAGAGAAAAATTTGAGAAACAAATTGAAAAAAAATTAAGATGGAAATTTTGCTTCAGAAAAAAAATTATTTAAAATATTTTTGCATCCAGAAACAAACTCAAGGTAAAAAAAATTGCATTCAAAAATAAAAAAACTTTGGTAATTTTTTAAACTCTGCATAAGAAAAAGAAAAAAAACACAGCTACTACCCCTCGGGGCTCGCCGCCGCCGCCGCCGGGGGTGAGCTCGCGAGCGGACCTCCCCGCGGCCGCCGCCGCTGCCGGGGGTGAGCTCGTGGGTGGATCTCCCCTGTCCGCTGCCGACGCACTGCGGCGGGGCTCCCCGCGGGCCGCCGCGGACTCCCCGCCCCGCCTCCGCCGAGCTCGCGAGCGGAGCTCCCCGCCCCGCCGCCGCGGCCGCCGCGTCGAGGATGTAGGAGGAAGGAGAGGGGGCTGCAGGAGGAAGGAGAATGGGGGAGGGGCACGTGAGATGGATCTGAGAGAGAGGGACGGAGGAAGGAGAAGATGGGAGGCTGCGGGAGGAAGGAGGGGAGGTGCCCCGCGGGATCCAGCAAAGAGGTGGTTGTGGGTGGTGGGTCCCGCCATGTGGGAGGTGTTGAAAAAATCGACCGCATGGAAGAGAAGTCACGGTTGACTGTAGAATCAGCATCGCGGAGATTTACTCGGCATCAGTCGATTGAAATTTGGTGCCGCATCAATCGATGTATTAGTAATAGCTATAGGGTCTACAACAAACCTTTTTATTTTGCCCGTTGTGCACTATCGGATCTCAATGTTGGTAATTGGATCCATTTTATTTTTTCATGTGAACCGCAACTTTGTAATTGATGATGGCTGTTGTGTGGGACCCACCACTTCCTCCTTTTTAAATTTTTACTTCTTCCCTACCCACTCTACTGATAGAAGCAGAGGGGTCGAGGCCCATCCACTCGAGCGAGGAGACGAAGGGGTCGAGTGAAGGGCGATTGCCTAGGGGTCGCTGATCTCAGTGATTTTTCGGCGACGCACTCTATCGGCTTGTCCCAATGACGCACCAGCAACTCAAACCGGTGAGAGGTGGTGGCATCGACATTTTTGCTATATGCTCCCTTTCTTATTTGTTAGGATTTTTAGATCTGTTAGTGTTTGATCTGTTAGTGTTGTCCGTTGTTGTTGGTGGTGGTGTGTGTGGGGAAGGGGGGCCTGTGGTGGGGTGGAGGAGCAGAGTACACGGTCAGGGGTCAGCAGCGTGTTGTCTTTTTTTTTCCCTCCATTTCATACCACGAATGGATTTGTGCTTTCTGTTGGGGGTTTCAACCATGAGGGAGATGGGTAGTGGGTGGTAACACCATGTTAAATACATCTTTTGATTTTGTGAGGCTGAAGCGTGGGTGTAAGTGGTGTGATATTTTTAGTTGATTTTTTTGTCTTTTCTCTTTGGAATTTTTTTGTCTTGATCCAGCCCCATTTAATTGTAGTTTTTGTTGAGAGTGTGTATGTGTGTTTAGGGTTAGTGGCTTGCAGTGCAGATTAGCATCTTCATTGATGTATCATAAGCAGTGTCTAGGGTTAGTTTGCTCATGGATCCTTGTCATGGATGTATTCGATTTGTTATCTGATTAGATTTGAATTGGGGATTCTAGTTTGGCTTTCATTTCCGCATGTCATCTAGCCTTGGGCCTAAAAGTTTCTGTCAAAAGTTTGATCCATTTCTTCACTAAGCAAGACAGTAGCAGTAGTTTCTTTTCATATCAACTGCTTGCCTGGGTTTGTAGGTTTTGTTTTCCAATTTCCTTTGTGTCATTGTGTGTGCCATTTCTACAATTTTTACCATCACTACATTGTGTAATTACTACAAATTGTATTTTGTAGCTTCATTACTACTTTTCTCAGTGGCCCTTTTCTCAGTGCTTATGATCTAATTTAATTTCTCTTTTCTTTTTTCAGCTTTAGGAACTTCATAGAATTTGCGATTGAGATTTTTGGAAAGAAGTGGAGAACAAAGTTAGAGAAAAATTCCACCAGAAATTGGAAGTTTCAGGTCTCTCTACTTCATCCTTTTAGAATGTTTCGTTTAAGTATTTTAGCTTATGAACAAATAGATTGTGTGTCCTATGTAAAGTGTATGATATGTCACGTGGAAAGTAGATCTACAGCTATGTGTCCATTTGTGGCATTGACTTGATGTGTCCTAAAATTCAAAAAATGATATTTGTACATAAATCAAAACGAAAAGCACCACAACAACTCTATCTGATTTCTCCATAAAAAAGCAATGATATTTGTGTTTTCATTTTGATGTATTCTATTTGCACATCATTAACGTTGGTTCTACTTCTGCAATTTTTTCCACTTTTTATGATAAAAAACAACATTGTTTTTTTTTTCCTTTTTGGTCCAAACGCTGAGTTTGGGAGGCCACAAAAATCCACCGAGTGGCTTGTGGCCATGGGAGGGGTGGAAGCGAAAACCGAAATTGCACTTCTATTTGGGTTTTCTTCGCGGCCTTCCTCTCCTGTGGCCCTGTAATCCCGTCGTGGTGGTCTTTTGGACAAAATTGTGGGACCACTTTTCCTTCTTTTTTTTGGCATATTCCTCTTTTTGAGTGCGTTGTACCAAATATGATAGGTGTTTTTTGGATGTTATTTTATACTTCTTTTATGGATCGAATTATTTAAAATGTGTTTTTTAATTCTTATTTTTCTGCAAGAACAAACTCACACCCCCTACTGCTATTTGGATCTACATTCATCGCGCTCGCTGAAAAATCATCACCAAGGTGAGTTGAATCAGATTTTTTTTCTTTACATATCATCAAACTCATTTTTTGTATCACCCCCAATCTCGATCATGGTCAGTAGTTGGACATAGCAATTTATCCCCATTCTCTCGTTGAGTTCCTTGAAATATCGAAAAATACTAGCTTGTCCCCCACCCCTAATATCAGTGACATTCTGTGTTTTGTGAGTTAGCTGTAAGAATCTTACATATAGGAAGATTTTTGAGGTGGTTCTTTGCGTAGAGCCTTAAATGAGCATTCCTCTTTTTATTGTGTGCTTGCATCATGTCTGATAAAGTGCGCAGATAAAGACAGAGACGCGAGAGCTCAGGTTAATCTCCATTTCCTACTAATCCTTCTGTATACATAAATAGATATAGATTCCAAAATTTGTTCTCTGGCCGGCAACCTTGATCAATTGCCGGCAACATTATCTCCACTTTAAGATGATGACCATTCAGTTCCATCATGGACTTTTTTTATTAGCAATTTAGTTTGATCTGGGCTCAGTTTTTAATATTTGCATAACTTGACTAGATTTTTTAAGGCATATAAGGTTTATGGGTTTTTGATAGTGTTCCATTTGTAGTGAGCACTTGTGTATCCCTTAATTTTTGCATAAGAGCTCCAATTTGTTTTGGAATCTCATCATATACCTTTTTTTGTGTAAAGTGCCTTGTGCATAGAGTAAGATGCATAGGTGACAATATAGACTAATATGTCCCTAAATCTTTTCTTTATATTATAATGTCGAAAAGATTTACTTGATTTATGCGTGAAGTTTGTTCCATATCAAGGAGGACAGGTTGTAGGGTACCAGCTAACATGAGACTTTTCATGTTATACTTAGATTCAATACCTATTGAATTTTTCTGTGAGAAGCTCATATGTCCATGTCTGCCTCTCCTTTCTCCCAAATTTAACCTACCATTGCATACTCTCTCTGGTCGCCTGTTTGTGCCTCTTTAGTGTAGATTCCTCACTTGTACTTTGCATCACTACCACTTGTGTGTTCCAATTATAGCTCTTTCCATAATTGTGAATAGATGAGGGTCCAATTTTCAGGACCAATTGGGGGCCAACAGTGTACAAGGACAATATTAGCTATGCTACATTTTATTTATGATTGGAAGACTTTTTTTGTAATTTCTTGGTAGCAGTAGGCTAACCAATAAATCTCTAATATAGGTAGCAATTGACTAGTCACTTTGTGTTACAGAAAACTTGAATGATCATTATACTAAACTTACAACGAGAGAAATTTGTTAATTTTCAATATTCTTCCTATGTAAATTTACTTCATTTATTAGATTTTTTGTGCCTTTGAATTATTTTATCAAGTAAACTTGTGTATATTCTTCTTGCATATTCCTATAATAAACTTGCATGATCATTCTATTAATTACTTCTAATGTGCAGAAAATCTAATAGAGAAAAAATATATCCGTAAAACATGCATAAATCTCCAGCTTTGCACTTGTGTTTGTTGTGGAGGGAGGGAGAGAAAGCATTTGTGTTTTTTGATTGTGAGATTGATGTTCTCAATTCGCATATGCACTTTTTATCAATACAGCACATAGGCAAGGCAATAGTTGTCACAGGCTCTAGCAAACATAATATTTTTCATAAAACTAATTTTCTTGTAAGAATCTGTATCATACCTGTGGAATGCTTTAGTTTGTGATAATGTCATTTACTTCTTTTTGAGATTGGTTACAACATTCTAATGAATGCTTGGTTTTGAACTTCTGTTATCAGTTTAGCAGTATATTTTTAGTGGTTAAGTACTGCCGTTAGCTAGTCATTTTGCTGATGATAATTTGTGCATAAGGCAAAGTATAAGTAGCTATATCTCTATATTTTAGAGTATTTTATAGTGTTATATTTTTCATTTCTGTAATTTCTAATGAAAATGGATGCACCCCTTTATCATTATTCGTATTGTAAAGTGCCCCCTTTGCCTTGTTCTACTTTCATGTTTCTTTTGGTTCAGGGGCTAGAAGGCTCTACCAAGTGCACAGATTCTGGTATTCTTGTCAGGTAATTGTGTTAGCTAAATGTTTAGTGAACAAGGTTCATATTAGGAATTTATTGTATCATTTCACAGTTGGCTAGTGATTGTATTAATTGTTATCAGGCTAGAAATGGTGCTAGCTGTATCATTGTTACCCAACAACTATATTATTGGTTTCATTGTGATGCATCACATTTTAGACACTTTACTAAATTGCTTTAGTGCTTACTGCAAATAGAATTGGTCAACTGCTCTTATTCTGACCATGTGTCCTCTCTTACATCTTAGGTTCTTATCAACAATATACTCCTCAAATCAAGCGCGATGCTAAGTTCTCCCGCTCTGAGCTTTTGTTTTCTCTTGTAAGCATATTTGTGTACTAATTTGTTGTAGGCATAGCTGATGTATTTGTTTCCGGTAGCTTTGCAATGATTTTAGATTATTTTACCATATACAAGAATAGATCTTTAGATAGGATTTAGTGTTTCAGTATGCTGCAGAATAATATAATTGCGCCAATCCCATTGCAAAATTTTGAAGATCTCATGAATCTCTCCAGGAATAATGTCGCAGGTGCAAAATCATTACACTATGCCCTTGGAAGCCTCACTTGTGAGTGAATAGTGGATAATAGGATAACTTGTACATCAATTGCATCTTTGGATAGCTATAGTAATTGAATTGTATTTGTAAGTTTTTCTTGGAAGAATGTAAACCTAAAATTTTTACATTTTTCCATTTGTTGTGTTCCTAAAAGATTCAAATATAATATTTTTTTATATATATTTTTTAAAAAATTTACATGTAACTTCTCTTTCTGTGTTTGAAAAAAAAAATTACATGTAATTCTTTTATTTGTTGTGTTCCAGAAAAATTATATGTAATTTTTCTATTTGTTATATTCCAAAAAGGTTACTGGCCTAAGTGGTATATAATAGGCCGGTAACAACATCAAATTGTGCCAAACATCGCATGGGCCGGTAACAACGTCGAAATGCGGCAGGCATCGCTGCGTCTAGTCTCTTAACGGGGTGTCATAGTAAATTGCGGGCCCAATAACAACTGAGGTTTGAGGTAGCTGAACAATTATTGGCACGAGGAATAACTGTTGGCTAAAGATCCAATGGCCTAGAAAGGTGATTGACGGTTAATCAAATTTCAATCGATTGATGAAGAGACAGATCCCTTTTATAATGTGATCTTGGGGTCGGTCTTCCGGCCTCTCGGATGGATGGCCAGTTTTGACCACATTGTTTTACCTCGTTTCTTGTCTTGCTGCCATAATATGGTGGTAGGAGTATTATTTTGTTCTTCTCAAACCATTTCACCGTGCATCTGCGCTACGCTGCCAAGCACAAGCACGCGCCGCGCGCCTTCCAGTGACGCCGTGCACGGCGTTCCGGGACGCAGCGGAGCCGGTGCGCGCCCAACCGCGGGGGGTATGAGCACGACACGATCATCCGACGCCGGGGGCCACCAATCTGCCAGCGGCCCAGCGCGCGTGGCGTGATGGGCTCGTCGGTCGTCGCAGCGGAAGCCGAGCCGGGTCACCGGACACCCCCCCACCCCACGCCCCCAACGCGGCCGCCGCGTCTGCGCCGGTGGTCCAGACTCCAGCCGGCATCGGCGGTTGCTGCGGCGGTCGTGGAGCTGCGAACCGATTCCCACCCCACCCACCCGCCGGCGCCCGCGGCGTGCGCGTGGCCCGTGCTGCCGCCTGCCGAGCCCGAGCGCGCGGACCCGGCCGAAGCAGAGCGAGCAGAAGCGCCCGACCCCGCGCGTGCACGCCCTGGCCTGCTCCCGTTTCGATTCCGGCCTGGGTTCAATTCGGGATCGGGACGGGCGGGCGGCTTCAGTAATAACCCTCCTCACCAACATTCTGACCCGAAGGATCCAACGGTGCACGTACATGTACTTGTACGGTCTACGGGGTATGGATATTGTGCTGGTACCACCTGTTTTTAATGATGGGATACGATGCCACCTAAAGTACCGTGGCTTGCACTCCTGGCCCAGCCAGCTACGCGCCTACGCCTACGCGTGTTTCATTCCGTCTAGGGCTGGCTCATCGTTGCAATCCGGTTTAGAACGATTTTTATCCGTGCGTATCCGATTTCGAGTATCCAATATCCGTATCCGAATTCTCAAAAATTACATTTTATAATATCAATATCCATTACAATCTTATCTGGTAAAAACTAACAATATCCGCATCCAACTCCGTATTCGAACATAAATATGAAAACAAATACAATATCAGCAATATCTATTTGTGTCCGATCTATTTACATCCCTACAGCCAGCAGCTGCTGCGTATACCAGGCGACAAGACGACGTGACGTGCTTGGCTTGATTGGCCCGTTGTCTTGTATTATACGGTGGGGCATTCACCTGTAAAGTTCGCAAAAATTTTAAATTTTTGTACTGTACTACTTTTGTTGTTACTTGGTAATTAATATTTAATTATAGATTAATTAAATTTAAAAGATTCGTCTCGTCAATTACAGTTAAACTATATAATGAATTATTTTTTCAATTATATTTAATACTTCATACATATATTCAAATATTCGATGTGATGGATACTATAGGAAATTTTTTTGAAAACTAAACATGGCCTCAGGGCGGAGCAGGGCTGGAAACGAGCCGAGCCGAGCTGAGCTCGGCTCGGCTCGGTTCGGCTCGGCAAGTGAACGAGCCGAGCTCGGCTCGGCTCGGTGGAGGCTCGTGAGCCGGCTCGGCTTGAGCCGGCTCGCGAGCCACACTAAACAATGTGAACTAAACTCAAAATAAACTAATTTACTTTTTTTTGAATGATAACAATAATTATGTGGCATATATTTTTTATGTACATACAAATTACTATGTTATGTATATAAATATTAATTTATACCACTAATGATGAAGAATTAATTCATCAATCAACGTGAAATTATTCTTAAACTGAATTGGGTCGAGCTCGCGAGCCGGCTCGCGAGCCTGAACGAGCCGGCTCGGCTCGGCTCGCTATTTTTGCGAGCCAAAAAATCTGACTCGGCTCGACTCGTTTGAGGCTCGCGAGCTGCTCCGAGCCTAGCCGAGCTGTTCCGAGCCCGAGCCGAGCTACGAGCCACGAGCTATTTTTCCAGCCCTAGGGCGGAGTACGCTTCATGGCCTCACCTGTAAAATTGACTTTGCAGGGTGCAGTGAATTGCCTTGCCTGTTCTCAAAGATTTTCGAGCAGTACTGGTCTTTGTCCGACTGTTTGTATTTTCCGCAGGTTTATTACTACGCGCCTGCGTGCACGCCCGCCCGTGAGGCTACATTAACGGCAGTTTTATAGCCTCACCAACATGGCTGACTCGCGCCCCTCCCTGAATGGCTGAATCGCAGCCGGTCTTGAAAGGCAGGCCTGGACGTGCAGCACGGCAACCGCAACAAGCCATGCATCACACTATTTTCCATGCTTACTACTAGTGCTAATCGCAGCCACAGTTTAGTTAAGTACACTAGCTTGGACATTCTATCAGGTGTGCGATCATTCGTTTCCCCTGCGTGGAGTGCAGGACTCTTCTATCTCTCTCCTTCGGCGCATCAGAAGCACTCGAGCACGCCTGCTCCCGGTCGCTGGGCACTGGACAGCGTCGTCCATCGACGCACTAGAATCATTGCAGGCAGGCACCCTACTGCACTAGTACTGCCTCTGATGCTGCCCTGACAGTGCAGGCTCCGCCTGCTGATCCCTGACACTAGAGGACAGTCAAAGCGCCGAAGCGGTCGAGCACTTGGCTGCTGCTGCTGCGCCACGACCCAGAAGCCGTATCCCTTGATCCCTTCTTCCTGGTGTCGCTCCAAGGTCGCCCAGCCGATTCGCTGTTCTATCCTCGTCGCACGAATCCCTTGACCACAGTGGAGGAGCAAGAGAATTTGCTTTCTCCTCGTTTCCCACATTCTTTCTATCTACAGTGACAAACAGTGCATCTACAGTGTCAAACAGTGTATTTGCTCCTTCATTTCCTCCTTCCACTGTGGACGGTAAGGCTGACCACAGCGGAGGGAGCAAGAGCAAATTTGCTCCCTCCTCGTTTCCCACGCCCTCTCTGTCTACAGTGCTAAACAGTACATATACAGTGTCAAACAGTGTATTTGCTCTTTCATTTACTCCCTCCACTGTGAATCGTAGTTGGAGTAGTCTCGGAGAAATGGAGACCAGTAGCCGACAACCATGACGACGACGACTGCCATCATACGAGCAGTAAAAAAACTGTTTTTTACTGTGCGCTTACAGCGACAGGGATTTAGATTTTCGACTGCAGTTAACTACAGTTGTGTCGAAAACACAGGGTGCATGGTGGTGAAAAGAAGAGGGGGATATAGCCTGGGTCTGGTTTAGATGTAAAATTAAAAATTTCAAAACTATCACATCGAATATGTGTGGCACGTTTATGGAGAATTAAATCTAAATAAAATAAAAAAACTAATTGTATAATTTGTTTGTAAATTATGAGATGAATTTAATGAGTCTAATTATATTATGATTAGACAATAAATTGCCACAGTAAACATGTGCTAATGCCAGATGAATTAGTCTTAAAAAATTCGTCTCATAGTTTATAGACGACTTCTGTAATTAATTTTATAATTAGTCTATATTTAATATGTAAAAAGATTCATTTTCAAAAACTGTACACAAAGCAACTAAACAAGACCAAAGATGGCATCTGATCTGATCTGATGACAGGGGAAACACGCAATTTCCACGTCAGTCTACATGCTGCTAGGTGCAATCATCCACCCCTTTTTGTGGGTGTTTGCAACCTTGCATCAGCTGCACTAACACTCACCAAATATCACACTTCTCTTGAGCTTTTTTTTTGTTAGAAAAGAAGATGCTAATCGGTAGCTAAGTTAAGGAGAGCTTAGGTAGTAGTAGTAACAGCTAAAAGAACCTCAGCTTTCTCTCCATTGCTAATAATTGATTGTTAACCTGGTGAAGGCGCATTTTCACTGGCTAGGGCCGGGGTAGACACTAGACACACACGCTATAACCCAGACAGCAGCACACGAACATGTACCCTACTTCTGTATAGGCATAGCCCTGAATGAAACATGGCCGCTGCATAAAGAAACCGATCATCACAACAAAAGGCACAAAAAGCTACTGCTCCTAGGGATCAAATCATGAACCCCTTGCACGAGCGAGTTGTTTGCGTGAAATTGTAATGCGATTCCAAGCTCTCTCCTCTCTCCGAGTCGGTGAGAAAGGCCAAGGCTCCTTTGCCCCACGCCCCATGTGAAGCGCCCTGCCTTGAGACCGGTGAAAGGAGAGGAGATTCTCCCTGCTCCTGTGGTAGGCGACCGTAGAAAAAACGGGTGGTTCCAAAGCGCCCTGGATGGGTGGTCACCCTCTCGCATCCATCGAAGTTTTCTCGCGCCCTGCTCGGTGCTCAGTGTTCACCGACTGGTTCAGGGTGCTTCAGCAAACGATGCAGCTCTCCATGATCAGCGTGGTTTGAGCAGAATTCAGTCTCGGATGCCTCCGTGTTCTCGCGACCGGAATTTGTGGCTTCCATGGCAGTATAAACCCGTGGCGATTGCTGCCTATTTTGTGGTGATGGGAGTTGATGCCTTTGTTACCCTAGCTATCTAGCGCTTGATATTGGCCAGCGTTTTTCAACGGAAATGATGCGTCGAGCCCTAGGTTAGGGTGCTGATTACAAGCGCCTAGGCCCTAGAGGGACGTAAACAAGGGGGTGATAGCGTAGTGTCTTCGCCCGTAGTGGTGTGGTGCTGAGCATAGGTAGGCTTGGAACACCTTGCTTTGGTGTTAGGGACGCCACACCACTTGCACGTTCCGAGCGGGGTGCATTTTGTCTCCTGTGGCATTTACTACTAGTATCAGACACACGAGGTGATGGGGGCCACACATGATTTGGACCTAAGATTTGTCCCGTCTAAAATATGCTTAAAATATATTTGTACTTCCTCTTCTATGAACTAATAGTAAAAAAATTTTGGCCTCCTTTGTAATTTGAGGACACCTACTTATTGGCCTCTTCTATGCTTAATTCGTTAGATAATTCCTGCATAAGTTATTGAGCCGTTTCGTGTCAAATTCCTGCATCGAGGTAGCCCCGAATTGATATTGGGCATTGAACGCTGACACGAGGACAAAGGCATGCGTCCAGATCAAGAGGGGCTCGCCGCGCGCCCCTTGCTTACACGAGTGGCGGTGGTCTGGTTGGGCTCCCAAAACCTACCGTGTGCCGTCTTCATCCGAGCATCTCGATCGAATCACTTTATTATTGGCTTCTTCATGCATTGTACCTGTGTTAATGTTGCTCCGTCAAACAGCTTGTTTGGACCAAGGCACAGACACAGGACGAGTGGCTTTGATTGCCCATGTTTGCCTAGTACTCCTACCTGGTTTCACGTTTGTTTGGACACTGCACGCAATCAACGGTAAGCTCTAGCCAAATTCACCAAATTTTGATAGGTCAGACTTGGTTTTTCTCGTCCCGGACGTCAGACAGACCAAACAGAGGGGCCTGCATCCTCTCACGTGAAGCAGCGAAATTGAAGTGCCGTGCTCCAGATCTTTTGAACTGTTCAAAACCAGCAAAATTGAGGCTGTGTTTAGTTCTGTTTTTCAAAAATTTTGGAAACGGAATCTTGGCATTTAGAAGTACTAAATAAAATTTATTTATAATTTTTTTTACACGGATGGATTCTAAATCGCGAGATGAATCTAACTAGTCTAATTAATTCATCATTAGAAATTGTTTAATGTAGCACGATGTTATCCAATCATAGCCTAATCAGGCTTAAAAGATTCGTCTCGAAATTATACCCGGGGGTTATTGAATGAGTTTTATCAGTTATCCACACTTAAGACTTCTAATTAGTGGTCAACCGTTCGAAATTACTGTATGGCTGCAAATTTTTTGGATTTTAAGGGAACTAAACACGGCCTGAAGCAAACACAGAGATAAACGCTGCCATTTCCGTACTAGGTGCCAGTGCCGTCCTGTAGACACCGGCAGGTCAGGAAAGCATTGCCCTGCCCCTGCAGGTCTGTAGGTCACGGCTTGCACGCCTTCTTCTGTTCCCCTGAGCCCTAGCGTTCCAGCCTTTTCGCACGGGCCTTGCCTCTCTCTGACTCCGACGGTTCTGCAGAAGCAATGGGCCGGGCTAGCAGAGCCCACAGTCCACAGTCTACGTGTCACCTGACATGTACAGTCAGTCTCCCAGGTCACTCACTGGTGTTTTACTTTTACCACAGTGTAAACCACTTGAGCAACTAAAGATTAATCTGTAGACCGGTAGACGGGTAGCGTAGCAATAGCAAAGCCCTCGGAAGATGTCAAACGGAGCCTTTGGCTGCGCCGGGGGCGCCGGCGATCGCCGATCGGACAAGCCACAAGGCTGGCATGTGGAAATGGAGCGCGACCGCGGCGTGTGTGCCGTTCGGCTCCGGCAGCCGCCGTTCCGGCGTAGCATTCAGCACAACTGTTGTGCAGGGCGTAGCATTCAGCACAACTGTTGTGCAGGGAGGGCATGAATGTGAAGAGGACCACGTCCACCATGCTGCTGCCCGGCCCAGCGTGAATGTGGTCTCCAGGGCAGGCGAGGCTCAGCAGGGCTTATTCAATGATCTTGGAGGGAGGGATCCTACCACACTCCGGCCACATGCACCTGTAGCCCTGCGCATCAATCATCCGACGCTATCGTGATCAACTGATCCAATTTGGCCACAGCAGCTCAGTTTGTCATGTCATCAAACTCCAGTGACAGCATGCAGAACATTATTCAATTCAATCAATCTTTCAGGGTTTGAAGACCAGCCTTGAAAGCCTTTTTTATTGGATTTACTGAAGGGCTTAAAGCCGCGGAAGATTTACAGAATCTTGGTTCAAAATCAAAATTCAGATTCACCCTCAGCAACCACTCTACAAAGGAAGAGAAAAAGAGGAGATCATGAGAGACCTAGCATCTACTGTAAAGGGTGGAGTGAGCAATGTCAGCTGGGTCTAGAGGCATCAATCTTGTGGCCGTGGCCAAAGGCAACAACTTGGCTGAAATGTGCTACTCTTCAGATCTCAGGCAACCCATTACGTTGGTGTCGGCAGCAGGCAGAAGATGATGCACGCAGCAACCGAGGTTAGGAACGTCAGGCAGGCCATATTGTAGCCATGATAGCTGTTTTGTGCACGAGGAGCATCTCGAGGCCCTTCATTTCCTCTCCATGGACCACGAATCCTGCACAGCAACAGAATCTTGCTCAGTTCATGCAAACTAGGTCTCTATGGTAACACAAAGTCCTATCTAGATGAGAGGGTTTATGTGGCGTGATATTGATGCATTGATACACATGTTAGTAGCTTGTACTAGAAGGGGAACAATTTACCTTCCTATGCAGACCGAAATCATGTCTGCCAGAATGTTCCTTGCTGCCGTGGTATTGTGCGCTTTCTGTTCCTGGGTAAACTTCGCTCATCTTCCTAGATTTTTCTGGTGTAGAAAAAAATGGCATTGACCTTCCACTTGACCACTGTTTTCTATCACCAGAATAAGGCGAGCAGCCAGACGTCATGTAGTAAGAACTGAGGTGCTCCTGCCTACATATGGTAGGTGTCTCATGTTGATTTTGGAGCAAAGACATTGTGCTGAAACCATGTTGGAAAAAGCAAGTAGCCGGAGAATAAGGCTCTGACTGTGGACTAGGAAATGACATGAACTGTGGTAGCCTGCTATGAGGTGGAAAGGAAGGTGGGGTTGTAACATCTGGGCTCGAGCTAGGCAATGGACAGCCTTCTACGGTTAAGCCTTGCTTAGCAGCCAACTTAAGAATTTGTTTCTGATTTAATCCTGTTCCATAAAGAATGTTCCACAGGCTCCTTAGAGCCTCCCTCTGATTATGTATTACTTGATCCCGCATAGCCATCTCAATTTGGAGCTCAGCATTGGTCATTCCCTAAAGAGACACAGACAGCACGTAAGACATCACATTCTTATAATTTACATCAGGAAATATATTAGAAGTTGAGGGTTACTTACAAGAAGTCTGTACTGGCTGAGAATGTGTAGGTAGGTTTTATTGCCATTGTTACTGACAGCTTCCTCGATCATGTTCTGGAGTTGACGCCTGCGACTCTCATTCATTTCAATGTCCTAAAAGAAAAAAGGTCTTCATATAAGTTTACTTCAAGGCAACTAAATCAAAGGGAATAGAAGAAGATTAACACCTTTCTATATCCAGAACCAGCTTCATCATTATCACGGATGTTGTCAAGAATGACTTGTCTCCTTGATGTTAAGGCTTGCAGAACTGTAGAGTCCATTTCTTTCACCTGAATACAAAAGCATCAGTGTTCTGTAGCAATAGTCAGCTCACTATCTGCAGCTTTTTAACCAGGCTTGCATATATTATACGATAATATATGTTCCAAACAGCTGCCTTGGCAATCTGTTTGGAAGGGCTAAAGATATCGGTGGCTTAAGATGTCCTATAAATCAGTGGTTTTCCTAGAGAGAAAGGGGAAAATGGAAAAACACATATCCAAAGAGGCTCTCGTGAACAGTCCATGCCTTTTGGTGTGCCTAGCTCTATAGAATGGTAACAGATTTGAAATTGATCGGGTAAATTGCAAACCTGATGCCTTGCAATAGCATCATCAAGATGCTGGAGCTCCATTCGGTTGCGCTTATTAGTTTCTTCAAGTTCAAACAGAGCCTTCTGCAGATTTATTCGTTCTTGAACATTCTCACCAGTTTCCTGGCTCAAAACATTTAACCAGGACAGCTCACTATCTGCAGCTTTTTCAGTAGGTTTTACACTTAATTGATGCTCCTTCTCAGCTAATTCCTTCTTCAACTGAGAAACCTCGACCTACAAAATCCCAGTGTAACACATATCAGTACGATCTATGATGGAAATGCAGTAGGAGGCCATTTGTTTCTCATTATGGCAAACCTGGAGACTGTCAATCATCCTCTGATAGTCTTCAACATGAGTGTCAAGTGTTCCGATATTTTTCTACAAAGAACAAAGTAGCATAAGAATAATAGAAGTGACCTTAGGTATACATATTCAGAAGCTTCATTTGCTTCTATTTGAATTGGACAAATACTTATGATAAAGCAATGTGCATAAAATCTGCTATTTGACCTCTTAATCTGCTTCTTACAATAAAAAGAAAGGGAAAAGGTGCCTCACATGGACATGTGTTTTTATCTCCTTAGCACGGTCTGCATACTTGAGTGTATTGGTTGTGTGATGATACTGATCGTCAGCTGGTGATATTGTAGCAACCATAACAGTTTGAGAATTGCCAGACAGCCCATCCTTTAGAATTCGAGTTAATTTGCTGCAAATAGTTCCTATCAGATAACTACCATAAACAAAAAAAGTGTCGCATACAGTAAAATCTGAAGTTGAAATACCTGTTGCGATAGGGAACATAGGCAAGACCTTTCTTGTTTTGCTTGCCTAGGGCATTGATGCAGTTTGCTAATGCAAGGAGTGACCGATTGATGTTGGCTCCGTCTCTAAGTTTTTGCCCAAAATTGTTTGTCTCAGAGGCCCTCTCACTGCTCACAGAATGAAGCATTAGAAGTTGCTTTTTTCCCGAACAATGAATGGGAACAGCAATGAAACGGAATTGATATTACCTGCCCGCAAGATCAACCAAGGCAAGCTTTCCACGAAGAACTTGGTTACCATATTGACCTTTCTGCTTTCGCTTTACAGTAATCTCAAGTACAGCATGTGACCTTGACGAAAAAAAAACTGAACCATTAGAATTGCATGCGCAGCTGCATAGCTTGAAATTGCAATAATATGTTTACACTGGATACCTATTACAACATTACAGAACTATATATCCATCAATAATATGAACCGATATAATTCACCCTAATCTGGTGACATTGATCCAATTGTATTCCTTTTTCTCTTGATTAATGTTATGGTTTCTAGGATTTTTATTTTTTGTAGATTAATTATGGTGGGAATTTGTAGCCCTCAGAGCGAAGGTGCCTTTAATAGTTTAATCCACCAAATGTTTATATTTAACAATTAATAGAACGAAATATGTTAAATCTTATGACCGACCATCGATATCTTCAAATCCTAAGAGTGACAATAGCATAGCAGGCTAAACATATTAGCTACAATGATATAGATCTTAACCAGGAAGAAAGAATTAAGTTCTGACATGCAAGATATTGATAAATCTTAAAAATAAGCCATGGACATTCAGAAATGAAAGCAGATTGACAGATTACTTAATTACCGTGAAGAGGTAGCATTTGCTTCTGTGCTCTCTGTCTTGCGTCTACTGTTGCCTATGTTCAACAGCTCAAGAATTCTATCTGCAGAATGAACCTAACAACAGAATAATGTTAGAAAAATCATGCTGTTATGAAAAGCAAAAAATTGAGGCAGTGGTATATCCATTTTTCACAGAACGACAGGGAAGAAATAAAGCATGGGCACTCATCACTCGCAAGGTAATTAAATAGTTTTTTTTTTTGAAGAAAAATTCATGATACTGACATGGCATTACACTAATTTCTTAAGAATGGAAAATAAATAAATTACATATTAAAAGCACTAAAAGTGTATCAAGGATTGCGCCCTCTGCTTAAATGTGGTGAAAAACTTAGATGTTAAAGAAATAGCCAAAAAGTAGAAAGACAGTTAACTTTAGTAGAAGATGGAATCAATTTTCTCATTAACAGGGAATATTAACATTGAATAAAGTATAAAAACCTTAATGCTTCTCAACCCAGCAACTAATATGCCATGCTGAGGATCTTCTCGAAGCTCCAGGTGTCCAGAGGATTTCTCAAGCAAATCGTAGATAACCTAGAATTCAGGAAACTATTGCTTCAGAAATTTTATAACAATGTACAATTATAAATGGCTAGTACTACAATAGTAAAAGAATATATCAACCAACCTCATTGTACACTTCCAGATATGAACATGAGACTTCAAATGTATCTGGACCGCCGTCCTTTTTTATCAGCTCAAAAATTGTACGAAAGCTAAGAACCATAAGGCCAGGATCACTATGGGTTCCAACCATAGTGTAAGTCTTGCCACTGTATAATCGAATAGATAAATATTAAGTGTAATACTATTACGATCATTTACCTCAAGATTAGTATATTGCAGTGCTGCACCAGAAGGTAACAAAATATACAGTGCATAGCTGTCAGAATGCCGACATCTTGTTTTTTGCTGCTGTTAATTACTGAATGTTTAAATAGTAGGACTGCCACATACTTCATACTATATTATGATGAAGAAAGACAAAGACAGAAACACTATATACCAAAGCTAAAGGCAACTGAAAACATATAAGCAATGAGATAATTTTAGTTAATGTCTTAGGATATAGCATTTAACCAAACATGAGAAAATGAAATAAATGCATCCTTAGCTTGGTTGCTGTTAGCCATGACTATTATGCTTAATTACAATGGGAAGTTCAACAATTATGGTGCAAGTCATACATTGCATTATTACAAACTAGAAACGAGCATGTGATTTGTAATAGACAAACTTCTGTATAAAATTCTCAACCTTTTATTGTGATTTGTAATTTGAAATGTATACCATGTATTTTAATGACAGTAACATACAAGATATTCAGAGCATTTCCCATGATGTTAAAAGACAACAAGCAAAACAAAGCACTGAATGCATACCTTCCAGTACAACCATAAGCAAAGACTGTGGCATTAAGGCCTTGGACTACACCAGAAATTGTAGAGGATATATTCTTGTACACGTCCTGAACAATTATGAACAGGATCACAATATGAAAATGTGACTGTGTGGAAGTACAAGAGCATGTGATTAACTATCACTAATTAGCTGGTAAGCACAAGCGTGATGATGCCCAAATGAGGAATATGCTAAATCTTACAATTTCCATATATATCTATCTATCACAATATATATAAACAAACAATTTTAATTGTTGTTCTTATGCTATTCTGTCCTCATCATGCTATTTCCATATAAAAAAAGCTCGTCAGTTGTCGTCATAACAACTAAAAATAATGTAATTAATTTGTAAATTAGAAGATGAACATAATACAAGGCAACTGATTCGTTGGGGCCATAACACATTCTTCCAGCCTAGGCGTTTGATAATGTTCTACAGTCTCTGCTTTGTTCCCTGGGCGACGTCTGAATTAGGTAGAGACCTAACAGTTAGTCTACATCACGGGTTGGCCATAGACTGAACAAAAGCTGCTCAATGGTTCTTTTTAGATGCCAGCCGTACTGCTCCAACTGTATGAAGCACGAGACACTCCTAATTCTAGCAAATTCGTAATCAAGATAAGTAGTTGGTGGTTCAGTCTTTCAGAGCATCATTTCCTGGCAAGCAAGAAATGAGCAGTTTGGGGAGAATCCAAGCTGCGGTTCAGATGCCAAAAACATACCATAATAAGCATCTGAGCCCAAATGTCAAAAACAGGCCAAGCAATTACAGATGAGAGCAGAGCAAACCACACGCTTACATACCGAATTGGAGCATCCAGGTGCGTACACGTGATCAAATGTGTATCTCCTCTCCTTCGTCCGGTTCTGTATTAGGTCCAGGTAATCCTTTGACAGATCGGGGTCCAGCACAACCACAGTCTGGGGGAGAGAAACGCATATAAACCATCACATTGTCACCACCATTTGTGATTTTCCGAAACTACCAGCGCATGAACAAAACCGCAGCCTGTACCTTATCATCGATGACCTGGATGATATGCCGCGAGCGCCGCTGCTCGGTGTCGGTCAATGGCCTGCACTTGACAGCCACCTGCAATTGCAATGCACGATTACAATCGCGCCCCCGCTATAACCGGCAATTAAGCAGCGAAAATGGAAATTTCCATGGACTCTCGTTCACAAGAGCATGACGAACCTGCAGCGTGGCTGTCTGCTTGGACGCCGGAGCTCGGATGCTCGGCATTGTCCGGGAGGAACCTTCGTGTCAGCTGAGCCCTCCAAAAGATGCGATTTACTTATCTATCTACCAGAAAGGCAGAGACCAATACAAATCCCGGCAACGCTTCGGAATGACGCCACGCCGAGGCGGCGGAAAGGCAAGGCGCATCCCCACCACCCCGCCACCAGCAGCGGCCGCTCCGAAAAGCCGACCGCGAAAAGGAGGCGCTGCGCCTGGCCGGCCACCAACCTCGAGCCCCGCCCGCCCGCCGCAAGGACAAAACCAAACGCCTGCCTCGGGAAGCCACTGACGCCGGAGCGAAATGCCGCCGCGAACCCGGCCGCGCCCGCCGCAATGCGATCTCCCGGCGCCACCCACCCTTCCAGTGGCACCAGGAACGGGCCGGAAACGTTCCCAATTCCGGAACCGAACCGCCCTCCCACGCCGCGCGGTTACGCGGAAAGGAAAGGGAAAAGGAAAACCGGCAGCTCAGGCGTGGTTTGGTGGGTGGCACGACGGCCACGCTGCAGTACGGGGATACTGACGGAGCGGGAGTAGATGAGACGAGAGGCAATGGAGGACGACGAAGATATGGAGGGGGAGGAGGAGTCGGGGCGAGGACTGAGGAGGGAGGGGAGTGGGGGGAGGAGGCGTTTTAACGGTGGAGCGAATAATTAATTGGCGGCAGCTGTCGCGGCCGCGGGGGAGAAGGCGACACGGGACGGAAGGGGGGAGGCGACCGTGGGGATGGGAGCCAGTCTCCCCCGCCCGGGCCCACAAAGCGCCTACGGCCGTTTGGGCCTCCGCTGGCCTGGGTACACGACGGCGCCGCGCCCGCACTGCAATTGCCATCATCCCCTGCCAGGTCTCCACTCTCCACCACGTCTCGTACTCTCGTCCTCCTCCCTCTCGCGCATCTCTACTCGCGGCTCTAGTGTAGTGTAGGGTACTGAAACAACATGACATCATTTATATTATTTCGAGTGATTTTGGTGATCGAATGACAACACAACATTTGGACTAATATGATTGTTAAGATGATCATTCTCAGGTTTTTATGTTCAAGTGATGACAAAGAGAAAAAGAAAATAGGCGTAGCAAGGCCCGAAGGGCCGCCCCTACGGGAGTTCCGCGACCCGGTTAGCGGACGGGGGTCGAGGGGGAGCCGTCCCTCGCGGGTCTCAGGGCAGCGCCCTGAAAGCTCTTCGGTTGGTAGCACCGGAAGAACCGACGTCATGGCAGAAGGGAATCGAAGCCAAGTCAGTTTATGGACACCGGATGAACCGATTGGTCAAAAAGAGACATCGGTGCATTGGACGTACTATGTTCCAGAGACGATGCAAGTCGCGCAAGAGCCAAGTCTTCAGCACCGGTTGAACCGGTGAAGCATCGGTGCATACCATCGGTGTAATGACGTCAGCAGAAGAGTTCAGTGTTGTGAGTGACCGGATTAACCGACGGCTAAGCATCGGTTGAACCGGTGGTCACTGTGTCAGCTGTCAGGAGTTCAACGACTACTTCGGGTCTGAGAGTGACTGGATGAACCGACGCTACCCCAGGCAGAGGCATCGGTTCATCCGGTGATACGCAGATTTTCTGCTGACCGTTGGTGCAACGGCTACAAGACTTGGTGGCCTATATATACGCCTCACCCCGGCCATTTAAAGTTTGCTGGAGTTGCTGGACATCCCACACACACCCAAGAACATCTCCAAGCCATACAAAAGCATCAAGATCATATCCTTAGCCCTTAGCACACTTTGAGAGTGTTGTGTATAGGATTAGCTCTTAGTGAGTGAGATTGCAAGGCTTCGAGACTTTGTGCTGTGGTTCATTAGCGAACCAAAACAAGAGCTTAGTGCGCCGGCACCTTGGAGCGTGAAGCTCACCGGCAACGTCATCGACCCTCCGACTTGGTGTGGATCGGCGACGACATCTTTGTGCGGGGGACGTGGAGACCCTCATTCTTTGTGGATAAGTTTCTTAGTGGAATCCGGTGCCAAGATAACCGTGATTGTGTTCACGGAAGAGACTTGGTGGCCGAGTAGCAATACTCTTAGTGAGTGTTACAATAACGTGGATGTATGTGTGCCTTTGTGGCTAACCGAACCACGGGATAAACACCCGTGTCAAGAGTTTGCTATCTCCTATCCCGCTCTTTAAGCTTCCGCATTTCTTACTAGCAATTTGTGTGCCTTTACTTTCATAGAATAATTTTTTGATAGGAAAAACTATAGGTTGCTAAACTCTTTTGGGATAGGGGTTTCACACTAGAAGTACCTAGTTGTACATCTAGATAGCATGTTTTTGTTTAAATTTTGTGCAAACTAGTTGGAACTATAGATTTAAATTTTTATTAGTGCCTAATTTACCCCTCATCCTCTTAGCCTAGAGCACCACTCGATTCTCCTTGGAGCCCATGGTGGTCGAGTGGAGCTCACAAAGCTCAGAATGCCTCTCCCGTAAGCAACCATTAGCAGACCTTAATTGGGGAGTTACGTTAGCGTGCGGGTTACCAGCATTTAGCGGCAGTAAAAGCAGCCGTAACGCAATGGAGCTGAGGAGAATTAAGGTCACTAACCGTTGGTCTCGTCTCACGTCCTGCCCATCCTTTGCGTGCGGACACGCGTTAACACTCTGCGAGCTCTGATTGGCCGCTTGATCAAAGTAATTTCAGCGATAATTATGCCTCGTACTTGGTCGTGTTGGTGACCATGTCCGTCTCGATGTCGTTTAACTGCCCGCCGGTACGGCGGTACTGCTCTGCAAAGCGGTACGCAAAGTTGTTTTTCGTTAATCGGATCCGATCGAGTACGCTAAGCTGAACAAATTACGTTCGCGGCCTGTTTTGAACATGGAATGGAAGGAATTTAGAAGTGCTTGGAAGCTAGTAATGTCTCCGAATGCTTCCCGAATTTACGGTCGTTTTGAATGGGGCAGCCAGTCTGTCAAATTAATCCCTTCCGGTCGTTCAAATTTTCTTTTCTTTTTTTTAAAGAAACATCGTTCATATTTTCAAAACAAGGAATAACGCATGCATTGCAGCATTGGCGACTTCAAGTCTTCAACTCATCAACTGTGTTGCACCTAACACGAACATGTGAGACCTTTCTGGTGAGGCGACGGGACTGTGCACTGCACGTGCATTCCCTGCCCCGGCGGCCCACTCCACTTGAGCTGATGCCCCAACGCGCGCGCCCTCTGAACTTGAACTCAGACTCAAATCATTTGAGAAAAAAAACGTGACAAAACTTAAGTTTCCAACTACAAGCTGGGCTCCTAGTGAATCATGGATTCATGTCTCTCTCTGTTTCGGTCAGATGTTTGAGGGCGTCAATAAAACTGGTGCCACCACGAAAATTCAAAAGTCAAACGTGCTTGGAGCCAACAACAACGAGGCGAGCGCGTCCGCGTTTCCGCATGTCACCCTCTCTTCTCCCCAGTTTTTTGAATTCAAACTCAATCGGGAGCTTTGAAATGCCTCCCTCCAAATTAAATATCAAATCCCAAGTTAGATCACCTGCGTTCTAGAAAAGCACAAAACAAATGGTCCCGTTGCGCAACCACTGCCCGTGGCCACGACACTCGATCCGCGTCAAGATTCGTGCGCCTTGGGTCCGCGGCTAGCAGTACTGCTACCGCGACACGACAAGGGAGTTGGCTCGTGTGCACGTACACGGGGACCCCCGGGGGCGTGGCGTCGCCCGGCTCGCGCCGCGCATGCAACAACCACGGAGAGAGACCACGGAGGCGGCAAAGGCAACGGTGGTTGACACGGACACCTCTTCTGGCGCCACCCGGCCCCTCCCCTCCCTTCTCCGTCGGCAGGCGCGGTCCCGTCCCGTCCGGGTTACTCTGACCGCCACACATCGATCATTCCCCCGGCCCGATCAAACAAATCGCAAGAGGGGGCCGCGGCCGCTGCGTGTCGCGGAGCTTTCCAGTGTCTCGGCCAGACGGCCACGCCCACACCGGGGCTCATCTTTTAATCTGATCAGGGCCGAATCAGGGCGCCGGTGGAACGAATGGAATCTAGCGCCTGGTGTCTTTTTGCCTGCCTGCCCCTGCTCTGCTAGTACTACTAGTACTATTTTACTGCCGCGGCGGCGGCGGCGGCGTACGGACGGACGGCGTGTCGCGGCGGAGATGCGCTCGCATTTGCTCCGGGCACGGGAACCCTTGGCGGCTCCCGTCGACTCGTCGTCGCGGTCTCACGGGCGGCGACCGAGTCAGACCCCGACGCCTGCCGGCGGCCGTGAGGCGCGTTACTCTGGTCACGGGAGGAGCAACCGAGAGCAAGAGGCGAGCTGCCACTGCCAGCCAGGGGCCGGCCTGGAGGCTGGTGCCAAGTGCCTGGTGGTGGCGAGCGCCCAGCCAGCGAGCGCGAGGCGACGCCGAGAGGCGAGAGAGCACACGGTGCCTGTGCGCGTGGGATGTGGGAACAGGCGCGCGACAGGTTCTCCGCGGCCGCATAAACAAATGGAAGTGTAGTAATATGGGGTAACAAAAATAAAAATTTTCTACCACATAAACCAAAATTACTGCAGTTATAGATTACGAGATTACCACTAAATGCACGATTGCGGAACTTCTGTAGCGCGTCGGTGTAATGCAGATGGAAGTCGGCAGTGCAGTTGCGTGAATCTCCTCACGAACGGCTCGTCCTTGTGCAGCAAGCGCAGCAACTCCACGAAGTCCGGGAAGAAACTTCGCACTCCGGACTGCTAGATCCGCGAGAACAAACTATGGCTAGATGCACGAGGAAGAGGGCGCTAATGTAGCGCGCCGTTACTGTGCATGGTACTGTTCATCCACGTGAATAGTAGCCAGGTTAGGGTTTTTAGACGCCCCCTCCTTTGTTTATATAGCCTTTTAGGTGGGCTGCCTTGAGCCCCACCTTGGGTGCCCCTTTTGGGCCTAAATGGCCCATTAGTACACCTAAACCCAATCTAATTCGAATCTCATCCTTATCAGGTTTCTTTTTCTTAAGTGTGTGACCCTATGGGCTCACATGCGAATACACATGTCCCGAGTACTCTTACTCGGCCCAATAGTAGACAATGGCATCTAGCAAGACATGTCAACTACTATACGCACACAAAAATCATATCATGTGGGAACAGGCGCGCGACAGGTTCTCCGAAGGCCGCGTAAACAAGGTTCATCTATGCTATGAACAGTAACTCACGGAATCTTTTATACATTGAGGTTTAAACGAAGTCTATTTGCAAAAAAATTTCACAGATGAGTGCAATTTTGCGTGGCGAATCTATTGTGAAAAAAAATCGTGATTGGCTACAATAATACTACAGTAACTATTCTCTAATCGTGCGGTCAAAGACCTCATTAGATTCATCTCGCAAAGTAGCACAAAATTACAAAATTATAAAATTAGTTTTGCAAACTGGCTTCATTTAATACTCCTAATTGTTGGTCAAAATTTGCGCTAAGTGTGCTACGGACCAAACCAAACAGGACCCAACTTGACCAGCTGATGCCGGCAGATGCCGCGAGCCTGCGCTGGCCACCGTCGCTAGCAGATCAGGCGATCGTACCGGATCGCGCGAGAAGGTACGTTCCGTGAGCTGGGGCACGGGGGCCACTAGCACCGCTCGGTAGCTCATTATGGCGGCCGTACGCCCATGGCGATCTCACTCGGATTCCGCCTGCTCCACGTCACGTAAGGCTGTCCACAATGGCAAGAGCAAGAGCAAATTTGCTCTTGCCTCGTTTCCCACGCCCTCTCTGTCTACAGTGCCAAACAGTACATCTACAGTGTCAAACAGTAGATTTACTCCTCCATTTCCTCCTATCGCTGTGGACGGTCTAAATGACGAGGTCACAGGAGGTGCCAGCCAAGGCGCCGTTCGGATGAGCTGGGCTGATTCCCAGCTGGTACTGTTTCAGGTACAGTAGCAGCCGGAAACAGCTAGTGGCCAAGAACGACGATGTGGGGTGCGGGAATGAGAGCCAGAGAGCAGAGAGGGGGGACGAAGGAGGGCGACGCCGCGGGTTGGACTGGAGCTGCCGAACAGCTGGGCTCCCAGCCCAACCAAACCAGCCCAGCCAGCGATCCGAACAGGGTCCAAGCCCATCCTGGGGATCGGGCAGTTGGGCTGCCGTGCACGGTTGACCCGGGATTTCCTCCAAGGCCCGGGTACGCCCGCACACAGCAGAGCCCGCGCGCGCCCACCGCACGGCCCAACCGGTCGGTGCGTGCCTCCTGCACCGGCACGGCCGTGCCTGTGCGTCCGGCCGGCTGCTGCCCCTCCGATCCGCTCTTCGCTCACGCCCCGGCCGCCGGCGCTCGACGAACGGCGGCGGCTCGGAGGACCTTGGATCGTGGCGTCCGCTCGCATTCACGCCTCCACCCGCCGATTGTCCTTGCCCGGAGCCGGAGCCGCAGCCAGCAGGCTGTTGTCTTACTAGAAAGGCCGCGCAGCCTTGCTGCGCGAGACCTGTATTGTACCGTTTGATTAGATTATATGAAACTTTATTTGATAAATGGAAAAAGAACGTACTTAGTTTGATAACTTTTTTAGGACTTGGCCGATGCGCCATCAGCGGCTGCTTGCACTTTCTTTTTCGAGCTCATGCTTGTTCGCACCAACGAGCTTGCCGATTTGCTGCCCGTTCTTGAGGAAGAACATCGGGGTTGCGCGGATGTCCCATGATGAGCTAAAATCCTGGAGATCAATCACAAATTGAATTAGATTATGGCTGCAAGTGGAAGACAAGAGTGCCTCACAGGTTCTTACTGTAATTTTTTTGAAATATAGCAGCATGACCCACGCACAACATACTTCCTACCATCTAGGTATTAGCCTACCAGATCAATTTTTTATTACTAACAGAAAAATATTGCTTCAGTAAATCTATACTATAGCACTTGTTAACAAGACCGATGTTGCATAGCTTACAATCTTGGTGCAAAGTATTGTGGCGGTGAGAAGCCTTATCCCAGTCACAATATTCAGTAATATCATGAATTGCAATTGAGTAGGAAATCAAAGGGAACCCACAGGCTTCACGAAGATCCTATAGTGAAGCATTCAACACAGCTAAAACCTACAGCAATTATCCCATGCTTCCTTCAGGTACAAAAGCCAAAAGGAACGACTAATTGCTAAATAGTATTGATTGAATCCACCTGATGTTCATGGTTATGCTCATGTTCACATAGAAGGCCCTGTCCCTGGCAGCGGGACTCTGCCATTAGCAAAATCTGTGCTTGCGGGAGGGAACCTTGTCTCCGTCATGGCAAATCCACAAAGAGATTATCACCCTGTGGTCTACAAGTGTTAGAGAATTTTAGCCAATACACAGATCTTGGAAAGTGAAAAGTTTGATGAAACTGCACGTTCGTTTTTTATAAATCTGGTGTAAATTTCTAGGGATTTCACAAAAGCGATGCTCTGCCATGGTTGTGAGTTGTGACAACTACTGGATTTATTTATACTGAAAAAGGTTGAAAGCTACTACTGGTATATTTATTTATCCTGAAAAAGGCTGAAATCTTTCTGATAATTTTATTTATATCCTGAAAAAAGGTTGAAAGCTATCAGATAATATTATTTATATCCTGAAAAAGGTTGAAGCTTTTAGAAGAATGAACCAAATCGACAACCCATGACAAATGTAAATCTGAGGCTGAATACAGGAGGGCATAACGATTTTGAGATCTACCATGAGCAAGAGAACAGAATAGATTTCCTTCTGGAAAATAGAGAGAGAAGAGAGGAGATGCAGATAAAAGCAGCTGGTGACCTTCATAATGTGCTGGTTGAGGAGCTTGACGGTGAGGATGACGCGGCAGCCGCTGGCAGGACGGAGGAGCCGAACTCGCCCTGGCCGATCTTGAGCACGCGGCTGGAGCTGTTTGTGGCGCTGCTGAGCTCTCTTCTCCAGTTCTCCTCCGATAGCTCATGAACGCTCCTCGTCGGCGTGGTTTGCGAGGCGGTGAATGAGGCCTTTCTCCTAAACGAGCTGCAGGCTCCTAAAGTAGTCGCTCCAACTCCTGAACAAATGACAGCTATCAAGGTTCAGATATTAAACTCAGCAACCCAGGATCTGATAACCAAAATGTTGTACTGCTATGGGACAAAACTGAAAGCTCAACACAGTTAGTGGGCAAAAAGGATGTTTCAACACGTTAGCATTTTGTTCTAATTAAAGTGAAATTGGTATGGGCATGGCGGCTATATACCATTTTAACATGAAATGATCTTAGCCTTTTGAATCTGGTAAAGTATTTTAATTGTCATGGGATGGGCTTGGCTGAACATGTCAGCCAACCATCATGGCTTCCCCATCCAAGCAGGGCAGCAATAGCGTGATTTATCTGCTACGTTAGTTTGTTTCTTAGTGATTTGCATTGGGCACATCCAGTTGCATGTCTAGTTGCCAATCTATATGCATCTCATCCAGTCATCCCTAGCAGCCTACTCCACCTAGTTATGTCCCAATGGAATTCAACCCAATGTGGGTTCGGAATATGAAAATTACATGGAAAGATGATTTTGGAAATGGATATAATTTGAGTATAGGTACAACCTGCTAGAAGTTTATGAACTTCTATTTATGTATGTGGTATATCCAAGTTCCATATCAGTAATTTCTGAAGGGAAAATGCCATAGTACCATCGTTTGTGATGTAGCATGTCAATGCTAAATTTATGGTACAGCTAACTTATTGTTTTGAGTACATTGTACACTTTATCTTGTATGGTTGTGGGACCATACTGGTGCAAAGCCTATTTTCTTTATTGAAAAGGTAACTTTTGTTGGGTGGGTATCTATTCAACTTTTGCATCATTTGACAATTTCACATTATTTTACTTGCAGACCTTCTGTCTCATTTTGTGGTAAAACAGATTGCTTTTCCCCAAACCATAGATGGCCTGAAGATATAGCTTGGCATCCAAATGGTGACAAAATATTTGCTTTATACACTGCTGATAATGGCGATTCTCAGGTTTCAATGGCAAACCTTATATCAGGACAAGTAAGGACTGTTAAAACAACTGCATTCCCTTCAGAAACTAAAAACTTGTGAATTGTGATGCTAACCAAACATAGATGACCAACGTAATCAAGTATGGAAGCATGCACCCAGAAAATTAAAAATGAAATCGGACAGAATCTAACCATGGGGAGATTTGTGGAGGAGGGAAAGGATATGTACCTCGATTTGTCTTCTAGTTAGTCAAGAAGCAGGAATCTCGTTGGGATTTAGACAGGTTGTGCAGGTTTAGTAGGTGGAGAGCCAGCAGGATTTTTGGGGGTGATGGCGCCGGCGGCGGAATGCACGGCTCCAGAGCGCGCGGCGTGGCCAGCAATGCGGTGGTTCGCCGAGGTGCTCTGGCCCGCGAGACGCGACTTGCAGCAGGAGTAGAGCGCGCGGTGGCCGCGGCCGCGAGCGGCGGCGACGATTTGGACGGAGAGGAGGAGCTGGGAGTGGAAGTGGGTGCCCGGAGAAGTCTGGAAGCGGAGGCGGCTGCGCTGAATGGATATATCGCGAACTTTGCCGGCGGCGTCGACGAAGGGACTAACAGGCTCTCGGCCAAGCTGCGCGGTTGCGGGAGAGGGGAGTGGAAGAGCCGCGGAGGGAGTGGGTGGCTGCTGCGGGAGGGAAGGGCAGCGACCGGCGGTCGGCCCGCGGGTGAGGGCGTCAGGCCCCTGCTTCGTGCTCCGTGCCCCGTGCTCCAGGCCGGCGGATCGAGCAGCGCACGCGCCTGCGTAGCGCGGAGGGCGGTGGCGGCCGGATCCGTGCAGAGGAGGGCGGTGGCCGCCGGATCCGCGCGCGGTGGCCATGCGGACGGCAGTAGCAGCAGCTTCGGGTGCCGGCAAAGCCGTGACGAAGGGGATAAGCACACGCCGCCGGCCGCCCTAGCTTCGCGCGCCGGTCGGATCTGGCGCCAGCGAGCCGTGACCAGGCGACCGGACCTCGGGCCGGCGGCGGGCGAACGGCAGCAGCGGCGCGCGCGCACGCGGCAGGGCTCGGCCGGCGGCGGAGCGCTGCGGCGGCGGAGGCCGTTCCTTGGCCGTTGGATGGCCCAATCGGACCGCCGATTTTTTTTCGGGTGACGTGGCGCAAAGAGAGGCCATGGAATGACCCATCAATCGTGTTATAGAGATAGAGATTGAAGGAAGCGGACGCGTAGCATGGATGTAACGCGCGTACTAGCGCCAGGGCTATATATATCGCCCGCGCGACAAAGCTCGAAGCCATCGCCTGAAGGCTCTTCTTCTTCCTCATGCTCCGGTGGGCGGCGGCGGCGAGCCAGGGGAGGGGGAGCGGCGGCAGCGAGCTAGGGGAGGGGGAGGGGGTGGCCGGCGAGGGGTGGTTGGTGGGGGGAGCGGCCGCCGGCGACCTCGCCGGCGGCCGGGGTGGTGGAGGGCGGCGGTGTAACTTAATTTTCCGGGTTGCTGGGGCTTCCATGGCCGCCGACCTTAGAGGAAAGGGCCGGGGGCGGCGGCGGCCCGGCGGTGCTGGCGTGTTGGGCAGCGGAGGGCGAGTCCCGCACCGCCGGCCGGGCGGGGTAGGACCCCCGGTGGGCGGTGGCCGGCGGTGGGGGTGAAGAGAAGCTGCGCGGCGGTGGCTGGGCGGCGCGGCGGCGAGAAAGGTTAGGGGCGGCGCGGCGGCGAGAAAGGTTAGGGGCGGCGGTGGTGGAGGGCGGCGGCGGAGGCGCCGGGGGCGGCGCCGGAGCCGGGCGGCGGCGCGGAGGCGGGGGAGGGCGTTGGTGGGCCGCGTGGGCCTTCTTCAGGCGATGGGTCCGGCAAATGTCGCTTGAAGCGACAACTAATCGGACCCGCATACTAGTGCCTCGACCGACCCAATGAACGGGTACTTGTTAGTGCTACGTGCACGACGCGAGATAATATAGGGCGGTTTGCGCACCAAGTACCAAGCCTGGCTCGCACCGCGTGTGCAGGCTCCCAGGCCTGCCGGATGCAGCAGCAAGGTATTAGGCCATGTACAACGCTGCCGCTAGGCTGGGCGCTATTCAGCGAGTGCCGCCTTTTTTGGGCCACCGTGGACCTTTGGGCGGGCTCTTCGCGCACGCGGAATCTATACATCGCTCGCGCTACAAAATTTGAATCCATTTCCTAAAGAGCTCGCACTTCTCCCTCTTCGCTCTTGCGCCGCCGCTGCTTGCCGCCGATTGGGGTTAGCGGTTCGGAGTTGGAGGCTGGGTTCGGGAGGTTGGGGGAGTAACTTTGCGGCGATGTTGCTACCGGTCAAGGTGGTGGTCGAGGCTAGCGGCGAGGTTAGGGTTCCGAGATTGCCGGGTACGGGACCTTCGATGGCCACCGGTAATAGAAGAGAAGATAGGGGACGAATCGACAGGCGGTGGGCGGGCGGCGAGGCAGCGCGGCAGAGCGCTGACGGCCCGGGTGGTGGGTGCCGGTGGTCGGGCCAGGTCCCGAACTGAGGCGTGGTGTGTGAACCGCCGAATTTGCACTCGGTTTAAGTGAAAATTATTGATTAACCCATTAAGATGAGGGTTAACACGTGTACATCTCTCGATACGCCACGTGTTAATCCACATCTTAGAGGCACTTAATCAACACAATTCATCTAAAATGACCGCAAATCCGGTAGTCCCGGTACGTGTTTGCCATATGCCCAGGATTAAGCACACGTACCATTATACAAGTGCGTACATTGCCGATGAACCACAAAGAGCAGTTTTACACACTTAATATTACAAATTTGATGTATGTGGGTTCAAACTTCCTTTACAAGCCTTGGGCTCACGAAAGACATATTAAACAGGAACTTAAAGTTTATTGCATTTACATGCTCTCACGGAGCAAAATTACAATAAAGACATACTAAGATAATGTTGTTGTCGTGGTGCTGCAAACCACAGCCGGGTGGCGGAAGGCACCCGCCCTAGCCCAGAGGGTGTGTACTCGGGGGTTAGCTAGTCTTAGATCAATCTTCCTCAAGAACTCGATGAACACAGCAAGATTTAGAGTGGTTCGGGCCGCCGGAGCGTAATACCCTACGTCCACTGTGTGTTGTATTGCCTTCCCACGAGAGTGAGAAGGTGCGAGAGTTTCAGCCTGTCTGGATTGCGGAGATTGTCCTGTGCACTGCGGGCACCTCCCTTTTATATCTCAAGGGGGCGCGTACACGGCTGTTGGATCCCCGACAGGTGGGCCCAACAATGCGATATAAAATAACGAGGTGTTCACACATTATGGCGTTGCAGGCGAAGGAGATCTCTCTCTTGGATTCGCTCGCCTGCTCCCGGAGCCCTCCGTCCATCATGTCTTGGCGCTGTCTTGTCGAGACGGAGCGCGACGCAGCTAGTAGCATCGCCTGTTATGTAGCTGAGCGGCTGTGTAGGGAGCGGCGTAGGCGGCATGATGGAAAAGTGCCGGGCCGTCGTATCCATTTAATGCGGCAGACGGGCTCTGCGCGGGTGCGGCTCAGGCGGCTCCACTGTGCTCCTTGGTAATACGCGGCGCGCAGCGGGGCCTGACAAAAGGCTGTCTTGTGTACCGCGGTGGCAGAGCACGCCTTGTCCATCGCATTAAATGCGGTAGGTGGGCGAGGCTTCCCGCGGAAGACTCGCGCACAACCCCACGTCTCCGGGACACGTGGCGGCTCCGGACCCCTACACGGTGAAGGGAGTCCGGACGGGCGCAGGAGGCTCCGGACCCCTCTGGGGGTCCGAGGCCCCGGCGGTCAGCACGGAGCTTCCCTTTGCGTAGACACGTGGCGTCACCGGACCCACCCTCAGGCGGGGAATGGTCCGGGGCCGTTGGCCTGGTGAGGGAAAAACCTGGCCTGTGGGGCCTGGCTACTCCATCTTTCCCGCGCAGCTACGGGTAACTACGCGGGTCCTGTCTTGCTGCAGTAAGAGTGTGTATCCCTGTTACAGGGTACCGACAGTGGCCCCCGGGCCCACCTTGGGAGAGGTACGAACCCACAGGTGGGGCCACTTCAGCGATTTGGCTCTGTATGGCTTGAAGCTCCTTTCTGCAGGGGTCTCGACCGGCCTTGACCACCCGTCGGGTTGGATGCTGCCTCATCACGTCGCAACGGATTACTGACTAAGGGTCCCACGATAAGTGGTTCACCTAGTCACACGCGCGACGCTCGGCATTGTTGCGGCCGGAGTAAACGAATCATTTACCACCGGCGCAGCTCCCGAAAAGCTCGGCCACGCCTATGATTAATGCGCGCACGTCAGCTCGGCTTCCGCCTTGCTTCACGCGCGCGGGCGACGGTTCGGATCCCGCCTTTTCGCACCCTCGTTGATTACCCACCCTCCTTGACAGGTGGGCCTGGGCCCCCACGTCATGGACTGGGCGGCTAACTCCGGGTGCGGACGTCGCTTGAGTTCCGGCGACGGTTCCGGGGCGCGCTGGTTGAGTCAGGCTTTATAGCGGGGCATACCGCATTCCACGGTTGCTTTCCCGCATTCGTCTTCTTCCTCCAGCCTTTGCGCCCCTTTGCCTCCGAGCCTTCCTCGCTCTTCTCTCCCCCCTACACAAGCTCCTTCCTCACCCACCAAGAGATGGCGTCCCTTGTTCATCCCCGTCGCTTCCAGACCGAGGGAGAACTGAACACGGTGCGCCGCCTGCTTGGGTGGAGCGCTCAGGAGACCGGCTGGGGCGTGCGAGCAGGCTCGGTTCCCCTTGGCAACCTCCGCGCCGGGGAGTTCGTGCTATTCACCTCGCACATCTCCGCCGGCGTGGGACTGCCGATTTCTTCATTCTTGCTGCTGCTGCTGGAAGACTTCGGCCTCCAACTTCAGCATCTGACACCGCACTCCCTCCTCCTGACGTCCATCTTCGTGCACCTATGCGAGATGTTCGTAGGAGTTCGGCCCTGCGTCATCCTCTTCCGCTACTTCTTTATTCTGGTGAGGTCCGGAAGGAGCAGGGACGAAGTGGGAGGGTACTACTTCCAGATAAGGAGCGACCTGCCAACTCCTTACATTCCCGGCCTTGCTGGCGGAAGGTGGGAGGAGTGGCGCAGGGATTGGGTGATCGCCACCACCGAAGCCAACGAACGCCTTGCCCTGCCGACCGCGGGGCCCGCCACCGACAAAGCATCTTGGAGGGCCAAGCCGTCACTGCAGCCGGAGTTCGACTCCGTGCTGGACAAGATCAGGTCGCTGGCGGAGAGCGGCCTCACCTCATGGCACGTGCTCGGCGACTTCGTGAAGCGGCGGATCGCCCCCCTGAAGCAGCGGCCACGACCGGCGTGGAGCTTCACCGGCCTCAACGACTGCAGCAGGACCCACTGCGGGGAGGGAAGTGACCTGACCCAGGAGGCCTTGGAGGTCCTGGTGCGGAACGTGACGGGAGACACCTTCATCCCGGAGAACCTGATCCCTCCGCAGGGCATAGTCCCCCTCTGCGAGGACTCCGCGAGGGTGGCAGTGCTGGCAACCCTGCCGACTCTGGACGACGGGGGACTGGCCCCACGCCAGACCGGAGGCGACGCGAACCGCGGGCTCCGGATCCCTGGCACGTCCGGGGATCAGGCTACGCTGGGCGCTGCGGGGTCCGGCGTCACTACGAAGGGGAAACAGGCCGCGGCTAGCAGCGTGGCCGCGGCCGGCTCTAGCCGGGCTCAGAGCAGCTCCGGTGCGTCGTCGGGGGACGCAGGCCGGCGGAGGCTACTCCGGGGCGACGGGACCCTGGTTTCGGAGCCCGCCGCGAAGCGCCATAGGTCTTCTGAGGGCGCAGGCCAAGGTAGCTCCCGGGCTGCCGGCCCCCACGCGCCCTCTTGCGCAACTGGACCACCACCATCGCCGCCGAGGAATTCATCGCGCCGGCAGCAAGAGCAGCAGCAGCAGGAGCAGCCGCAAGAGCAGCGGCAGCAGGCACGCGGACGGCAGCAGCAACAACAGGTGCGACCCCGGGTTGCGCCTATGCCGCAGCCGCAGGAACAGCAGCAACGAGTGCAGGCCCGGGTTGCGCCTGCATCGCAGCTGCACGGGCAACAACAGCAACAGCAACAGCAACAGCAGCAGCCACAAGAGAAGAGGCCCGGGCTCCGGGGACGCTGGGTACCCGGTACTGCTGGGTTAGTGTCATCCTGCTCTCCTTGCCTGCGCCAGAGTTCTGTTTGTTTTTTGCTGATGGCTTTTCTACTTTGCTACCAGGGCTTCCCGCCCCAGCGGTTCTTCTACCACCGTTGGCACATCAGCAGGCGCCCGGGCGGCGGCGACCTCGGCATCGACAGCGACGGTGGCAGCAGGTGCGGGACCCTCAGGTACGGCGTCCTGCTGCTTACTCCGTGGCACATGATGCGATGCTGACTGTCATGCCATTTCCAGACTCTGCAGTGCTCAGTGCAGCAGCGGCGGCGGCGGTGGCGCCGGTGCTGGGTGCAGCCGCACCCGACACGGTGGTGGAGGTGCCAGCGCAGAGCGCAGCCGCTCCTGACGCATCGGTGGAGGGGGCACCCGATGCGGCCGCGTCCGCTACGGCGGCAGCGGGAGTGCCGGAGTTAGGCTCGGCCGCGCCCGACTCGGCGGCAGCGGGGCCGCCAGAGCTGGGTCCGGCCGCGCCCGACTCGGCAGCAGCAGCGGGGGCGCCGGAGCTGGGTCCGGCCGCGCCCGACTCGGCAGCAGCAGGGGCGCCGGAGCTGGGCTCGGCCGCTCCCGACTCGGCGGCATCGGGGGCGCCGGAGCTGAGCTCGGCCGCCCCCGACTCGGCAGCAGCGGGGGCGCCGGAGCTGGGCTCGGCCGCTCCCGACTCAGCAGCAGCGGGGGCGCCGGAGCTGGGCTCGGCCGCTCCCGACCCAGCAGCAGCGGGGGCGCCGGAGCTGGGTCCGGCCGCGCCCGACTCGGCGGCGGCAGAGGCGTCGGAGACAAGTGCCGCAGCGGAAGCCCCTACCTCCAGCTCCGGCCCTGTTGCGGAGGAAGAGTTGGAGGTGGTGTTTGGCAGACGGCTCCTGCAGCTCCAATCCTCGGAGGAGGATGCGACTCCGCTTCCTCAGGTGCTGTTGCGAGTTCGGCGGTCGATCGAGGAGGCAACCTCCTCTGCCGAGGCGGCCTTCCGGCGGGAGTGGTCTGCACTGGAGAGCGAGCGCCAGCGCCTCTCCGACTGGCACACCCGCCTAGAAGCGCACACGAAGGCAGAAGCCTCCCGCGCTGCGGAAGCTCGGTCGAAGCTCAAGTCGGACCAAGAGGCCTACCGAGCCAGCCTTAAGAAGGTGTTTGACCGAGAGCTCGCAGTGTCGACCCGGGAGAAATCCTTGGCGCAGCGGGAGCAGGACTTCACCCTAGAGGTTGTTGGCTTCGCTGCTCAGCGGTCCGACCTCGAGGCTCAACTCGCAGTTCAACAGTCCGAGCTGGAGACTCGCAGCGAGGACCTCGAGTTCCGGAGGCAGGAGCTCGACGTCTTCTCTGCGACTCTGCAGGGATGGCGCGAGCAACTGCAGGAGAGAGCCAGCCAGCTGGCTGCCGACGAGGCGGATCTGGAGGAGGGCCGGAAGTCCCTCGCTAAGCGGGAGGCCCACGCCACCGGCATAGAGAAGGAGCTCGGGCGCCAGCGAGACTCGCTCAAGAAGCAGAAGGCATCGGTGGAGCAGAGGGAGGCCAAGCTTGAGGAGAGGTCCCGCGAGCTCGAGGAGAGGTCCCGCGAGGTGGAGGTGGCCAAAGCGACCCTGGACACCCGGGTGCAGGAGGCTGTCCGGGAGGCGGTCCAGAAGTACCAGGAAGACCAGCGCGCTGGAGCTCAGCGGATCGCTGACTGGGCGGCCGAAGCGAGCCTCGCTCTGGTGCCATTTGGAATGAGCCCGATCCAGGTGGCGGAGCCGCCAGCTTCGATAGCTGACGCCCTCCCAGTATTGAGCTCTGCTTCGGATAAGCTCCAGCGCCTGGGGCCGGTCCTTACTGGACAGCTTGAAACCGAGGGCCGCGAGCTGATCCGGATGGTGGCGGAGCACATCCTGACCTGCCTCCGGAGCCACGACCCGGCCATCTCGCTGGCGCCCGTGGTCGATGGCCCTGTAGCAGAGACGGAGGCCGCCGCTCGGGACAGCGTGCGGGAGGTCGTTGACTTCGTCGCCGCCTACTTCAAGCGAGAGCCTGCGGACCCTTAGGCTGGGGATTGTATCTTTTTTCCTTTGCATTATGTAACAAACATTGTATTAGTTGAAAGTTTTTGAAATAGAAGAAACTTCAACTTAGCTGTTTGTCGATTGTTGATTTGCGGTATGCAGCATCCTGGCGCCCTGGCCCCCTGGCGGATAGGTTCAGTTGTTTGGACCTGTCTGCCACGTGAGCCGTAGAAGATACTCCGGACCTCCTTGGGCACATGTGTCACATAGTTTGTAAGACGAGCAAGCGTCTTGTTCCCTGCGTAGCATACAGAACTACAGAGAGAAGGATCAAATTTGCTTATATGGTAGCAATGATACTGCAACTTAGCTGTTTGGCGCATGCAGAATCCATTCATGGTGTCTGGGACAAGGTGGATGCTCGGGCCCCCTGGGAGATAGACTCCGTTGTTTTGAGTCTGTCTACCATTGAAACCAGACCTTGGTCTGCATGAAGGCTTTGAAGCGGATGCCAGGACCCCCTGGTAGGTAGGCTCAATGGTTTGAGGCTGGCTACCACCCTAGAGGCGGCTTAACCTGTGTACCACTTCAAATTCACAGCTTAGTAGCAGGCCCGCGGGACTTATCCCTGACCAGTGCCAAGCTGGTACAGGGTCCGGGGCTCAAGATGCGCAGGTCCAGGTTGGTCAGTGCTTGTTACAGAGTGGTGGAGCACGTAGGCTTAGGGTCGGAACCAGGCTAAAGCGCTACGCAGGGCTCCGGACCATTCCAGGAAACAGCACGATCTTTCCGGACCTGGCTCCACTGTCCCAGACCCTTCGCAGCAGTGGGTGAGGCCACTTTGCTGTGCTCGATCCTTTGAGATATAGTGCTGGACATGCCGTGTTGGACTTAGGAAGCCAGCTCTTGAGTTGGGACGAGGTCCGGGCCCCTAATTACCCGGCTCCAGGTACTAGAGCACTCGTTACAGGGTGGTGGAGAGTGCAGGCTTTTGGGTACGGAACCAGCTAAGCGGCTACACTGGGCTCCGAACCGCCCCAGGGAACAAGTACCCGCTCCCCAGAGTAGGTCTCTAGGGGCCCGGACCCCTCTCCAGCAGCAAGAGGGTCCGGACCTGTACGGTAGTCCAGCAGCTCGATGCGGATCTTAGTTGCAGCAGCAAGAGTGGAGGTCCCGCGGGGGTTAGAAAAAGGCGAAAATTCCGAGAATCGAAATATGTAATTTAGCTTTGACACAAGGATAGAACTAGGAGAAAATCTTTCCTTTGCAAACTCGATGTACATGGCTTGCACGATGGATGTCAGATGCCGGGTTTATGAGGTCGGACCTCTACCGCTCTGAGCCGCGCGTTAGCCGATGGTGCGATGGATGCCAGAGGTCGGGTTTACGAGGGTGGCCCTCGACCGCTCTGGGCCGCACGCTGACTCTATCTTATTACAAAGGAAAAGTTATTTCCCTGCTCTGCCTAGGTGTAAAACTTACGCAGATGCTCTATGTTCCACGGGTTGGGCAGCGGCACTCCGTCTTCTGTGGCGAGGCGAACGCATCCGGGCCGGCTTACCTCCGTAACCTTGAAAGGCCCCTCCCAGCTGGGGGAGAGTTTGTGGAGCCCCGCTCGGTTCAGGATCCGCCTGAGGACGAGGTCGCCTGCCCGGAGCTCCCTACTGCGCACGAACCGTTGATGATAGCGCCGGAGCGCCTGGTTGTAACGTGCATTTCGGATTGCTGCTCGCCACCTTCGCTCGTCAACGAAGTCCACGTCATCGCACCGCAGCTGCTCCTGCATGGATTCGTCAAAGGCCTGGACCCGTGGGGAGCCCTGGTGAATTTCTGGGAGAAGGCATGTTCGGCCCCGTAGACCAGGAAGAACGGAGTCTCCCCGGTAGCTCGGCTGGGTGTGGTCCGGTTACCCCATAGTACACTCAGAAGCTCGTCAACCCATTTGGCTCCATGCTTTTTCAAGCAGTTGTAGGTGCGGGTCTTGAGTCCCCTGAGGATCTCTGCATTCGCTCTCTCAACCTGTCCATTGCTGCGGGGATGTGCCACGGACGCAAAGCATAGCTGGATGCCAATGTCCTCACAGTACTCTTGGAAGAGTCTGCTTTTGAATTGGGTCCCGTTGTCCGCGATGATGCGGTTTGGGACGCCAAATCTGCACACAATGGACCTGAGGAATGCGACTGCTGATTTCTTAGTAATATTCACCACAGGAGTAACTTCCGGCCACTTGGTGAACTTGTCGATGGCGACATAGAGGAACCGGTACCCGCCGACAGCCCGGGGGAAAGGCCCCAGGATATCCACACCCCACACAGCGAATGGCCATGAGGGTGGAATCATCTGCAGGGCTTGAGCTGGGGTGTGTATTTGCTTTGCATGGAACTGGCATGCTTTGCAGGACCTTACCAGCTCAGCCGCATCCTGGAGTGCTGTTGGCCAGTAGAAGCCATGCCGAAAGGCCTTGCCAACAAGCGTGCGAGAGGAGGAATGACTTCCGCACTCGCCTCCATGGATCTCCGCGAGCAGTTCGCGGCCCTCTCCCTGGGAAATGCATCGCATGAGGATTCCGTTGGCGCCACGGCGGTAGAGATCCCCTTCTACCACCGCGTAGCGTTTAGCCAATCGGACTATGCGCTCAGCGGACACATCGTCATCAGGGAGGATGTTATCCTTCAGGTAGCCCCGGATCTCGGAGATCCATGCATCGGGGGTTCCCAAAGCAGGTAGGAGTGGCTCTGTGAGGTCACCAGGTTCCTCATCAGAACACACAGCCCCGGTTGGGCACCATAGGTGGAATGCTGCCGGGACCGCTAGCTTCGAGGTGCCAGCTTGGTCCCCCTCACCCGGCTCGGTAGGCTGGGCGGTAGGTTTCAGCAGCCGTCTTTCAAAAACACCCTCGGGCACAGGTGCCCAGGTAGATGCTCTCGCAGAGAGATCATCTGCTGCTGAGTTGTGCTCGCGGGGAACGTGTTGCAGCTCCAAGGCGTCGAAGTCCTTCTCGAGCTTCCTCACGTGAATGAGGTATGCCGCGAGCTGGGGATTGTTGCAGTTGCAATCCCCTCGGACCTGCTTGATGATCAGCTGGGAGTCCCCCTTCACCAGAAGCTGCCGGACCCCCAATGAGAGGGCTTGCGTCAGGCCGAAGATCAGAGCCTCATATTCCGCCATGTTGTTAGTGGCCTTGAACTCAAGGTGCACCATGTACTTCAGCTGATCTCCGTTTGGGTCGATGAGGACCACTCCAGCCCCGGACCACTTCTCGCGGGCGGACCCATCAAAGAAGAGTGTCCAGTGAGGCTCGGTGAAGACTGGTGTCCTGATTTCCGGCTCCGGGGGTCCAGCATTTATGACCGGACCCCCAGGGTTGCTTGGGGAAGGAGTCCATTCCGCTATGAAATCAGCCAGGATCTGGCTCTTGACCGCGTGGCGTGGCTGGAAATCCAGTTGGAATTCTGCCAGCTCTGCTGCCCACTTGGCGATATTGCCTGTGGCGTTGGAGTTGTGTAGGATCGCTCTTAATGGGTAAGAGGTCACTACAACAACTCGGTGTGCTTGAAAGTAGTGGCGCAGTTTCCTGGACGCAATAAGTATTGCATAGATAAGCTTATGCGTCTCAAGATACCTGGCCTTTGCCTCGTGGAGGACTTCACTGACGTAGTAGACTAGCTTTTGGACGGTCCGGACCCTAGTCCCTGGGTCTGACTCGCCCTTGTCCATCACATCCGTCCCTTGGGCCCCCAGTGGTTCTGGGTTCCCTCCGGAATGAGGCTCCCCCGGACCTGCCTGTGCAGGGCCCGGACCTTCAAGCTGGGGCGAGGCTGACGGGCCCCCGCGTCCGGGGTCCGGCTCACCACCCTTGGCCAAGGAGTCCTTGGAGCTCCCCCGGGGAGTTTGCTCCATCCTTTCGGCGACCAGGACCATGCTGACCGCCTCCGCAGATGCAGCAAGATACAGAAACAACGGCTCACCGGGTTCTGGAGCCACCAGTACTGGCAGCGAGGTGAGGCGCTGCTTCAGCTCCTGGAAGGCTTGTTCAGCCTCTTCGGTCCATGAAAATGGACCGGACCTCCTCAACAGCTTGAAGAAGGGAAGGGCCCTCTCAGCCAGCCTCGATATGAAGCGGCTAAGAGCAGCGAGAGATCCAGTAAGCTTCTGGACGTCCTTGATACGGCCAGGAGGCCTCATTGCTTCGATCGCCTTGATCTTGGCTGGGTTTGCCTCAATGCCTCGATGTGAGACCAGGAAACCTAGCAGCTTCCCTGCTGAGACGCCGAAGATGCACTTCTCTGGGTTCAGCTTGGTGCGCGTGGCGCGAAGACGGTCGAAGACGAGGGACAGGTCCTCCACTAGTGTTGACCCTACCTTAGTCTTGACCACAATGTCATCGACATAAACCTCAACAATATTCCTAATTAGATTACAGAAGGTTTTGTTCATAGCTTGTACAAACGTGGGTAAGGCATTCCTTAGACCATACGGCATGACAATGTAGCAATAAAGCTCATCTACTGTTACAAAGGCAGTATGCTTCCTATCCTCTCTAGACATCTGAATCTGGTGGAAACCAGAGTATGCATCTAGGAAAGACAAAAGTTCACACCCGGAGGTGGAGTCCACGATCTGATCGATACGCGGAAGAGGATAGGGGTCTCTTGGACATGCCTTGTTGAGGCTGGTGTAGTCGATGCACATCCGGAGCTTCCCGTTGGCCTTTGGGACGACGACCGGATTGGCCAACCACTCGGGATGGTGGACCTCCTCGATGAAGCCGGCGTGTAGGAGCTTGTGGACTTCTTCGCGGATGAAGTTCTGCCGCTCCACGGACTGCTTCCGAGGCTTCTGGCGCACCGGCGTGGCGTCAGGGTAGATCCTCAGATTGTGCTCGATCACTTCCCTGGGGATCCCGGGCATCTGTGACGGTTCCCAGGCGAACACGTCGACATTTGCCCAGAGGAAAGCGATGAGCGCGTCTTCCTATTTCTCCTCCAGGTTTCCCGCGATGCGGGTGGTCCTGGTGGAGTCTGTTCCAATCTGTACTGACTTCACGAGAACTTGGTCCGGGTCAGATGGTTGGACCTTGGGAGCCTTTGCAGGCGCCCTGGGTTGCGAGGTGGACGGATCCTCCTCGGAGCGTGCAGCCTCTGCCGCTAGAGTATGCAGTCTCTCAACTGCAGCGATGGCAGCGGTGCGGTCACCCTGCACGGTGAGGACTCCGGCAGGGGAAGGCATCTTCAGGACCAAATACCCGTAGTGGGCAATGGCCATGAAGCGGTAGAGTGCCGGTCGGCCAATGATGGCGTTGAACGGGAGGTTCACCTCCGCAACATCGAACATGACGTTCTCTGTGCGGAAGTTCTCCTCGGTCCCGAACGTGACCGGCAATGTGATGCTCCCCAGGGGGAACACCGGGTGTGGGCCCACTCCGGAGAATGGGCGAGAGGGAGTCAGCTTGGACTCTGGGATCTGCAGCTGCTTAAATGCTGCATAACTGATGACGTTGAGACCAGCTCCACCGTCAATCAGCACGTGGTAGAGCCTCACGTTGGATATGATAGGAGCGGTGACTAAAGGTAGCACACCAGCTCCGGCCATATTCTCCGGGCAGTCGGATGGCCCGAAAGAGATGGTGGTGTTCATCCACCTCTGGTGCGGCGCCGCCCTCGGGACCCCCGGCTTCACCGAAAGGACCTCCCGGCGAAGGGTCTTCACGTCCCGCCGGGAGACAAGCTCCCAGCTCCCGCCATACATTACGTACAGCTTCTTGCGGCGGTCGCCGTTGTCGGAATCGGAGTCGTCGTTGTGATAGACGCCCTTTAGCTCTCAGGCGGGGGATTGGTACCCCAGCTCCTTCTCCCCGGCCGCGGCCCCACTGTCAGAGGCCTTCTCCTTGCCGGCCCGCTGGCGAGGATTGGCTGAGCCATCCTTAGAGGACTGCTCACGCCGCCCACTGACCCGTTTCACGAGCTTTTGGATCTCGCGGCAGTCAGCGGCGCTGTGGCGAGCGGTGGGATGCACTGGGCATGAACCTCCGCTTCCACCTTGCGGGCGAGGGCGTTTGCCGTGTGTATTCTGGCCCCCAGCCGCTGCAGCCGCAGCCGGCGCCGCTGCTGGCGCTGTTGCTGCAACGACTGGTCCGCCGGAATGCGGCTCCCCGCGACCCCGGTTCTTCTTCTTCTTCTTGCCACCGCCCTGAGCGGTAGCACTGGAGCCACCAGCTTTGGTGTCTCCATCTTGGGGGGCTGAGTGCCATGCACGGCCCTCAGCGGCCCTGGCACACTTGTCTGCCAGGGAGAAAAGCGTAGTGACACTTTCCACCTCGTGCGTCGCCAGCTTCTCGAGCATCTTCTCATCACGTACCCCCTGACGGAAAGCAGTAATAATAGATGCATCGGAGATACGAGGAATGGTACCCCGTACCTTGGTGAAGCGCGAGATGAAAGCCCGAAGCGTTTCCCCGGGTCTTTGCCTCACGGCGTGAAGGTGTGCCTCCACACCATGCTGCTGGTAGGCGCTGGCGAAGTTCGCTGTGAACCTCGCACAGAGCTCTTCCCAGGACTGGATCGTCCCGGGTGTGAGATTCATGAGCCAGGTCCGGGCTGGCCCAGACAAGGCTACATGAAAGTAGCTTGCCATGACGGCGCCGTTGCCACCAGCCGCTGTGATGGCGGTAACGTACACCTGCAGGAATTCCGACGGGTTAGTAGTACCGTCGTACTTTTCCGGCAGGTGGGGACGGAACTTGGGTGGCCACGCCACGGCGCGGAGGTGCTCCGCAAGCGCAGCACAGCCCACCCCGGCCACCGGTGCGCCCGACTGAATCCGGGCGTTCACCGGAGGCCTGGGTGCCGCCGCGTCTAGATCAGCATTGAGGTTGCGTCCCTCAAAGTTGAGGCGGCGCTCTCGCGCCCTCTCGACAGCGATGCGGGCATCCTCCCCCGCGCGCCGGCGGTTGAGCTCCGCCCGCAAGTCTTCTGTTCGTGCACCCCTCACGGTAGGGGAGCGCACAGATGCCGATGCACCGCCCTGACGCTGGTGGTAAGGTACCACCGCGTTGCCAGGCGGAGGTCGTTGCCCAGTCTTTGCAGAACTGGGGGAGGCCTGAGCCAGATGGAGGAGACGATCGACGTCGTCCCGCCACTGCCTCAGGGCGTCTGGCGAGGCTGCCTCAGCCGGGGGGTTGCGAAGCAACTCCCTAGCCGCTGCCAGCGCTCCGCCGCTCGCAGCCTGTGAGGGGACCCTTGACGGGCGCCCTGACTCTTGCCGGCGGGCGGCATGCGCCACCGCCAACGGTGCCTGCTCCACAGGCACAGTTGCCCCTGGAGCAGGGACGCGAGAGGCATGTGGCGTGGAGGACGCCACCCCCTCCGTCATCTCCACGTCGTCTACGCGAACCATGGGGACGAAGAAGATGATGGAATGCGACCAGCTAGACGCCCCTACCTGGCGCGCCAAATGTCGTGGTGCTGCAAACCACAGCCGGGTGGCGGAAGGCACCCGCCCTAGCCCAGAGGGTGTGTACTCGGGGGTTAGCTAGTCTTAGATCAATCTTCCTCAAGAACTCGATGAACACAGCAAGATTTAGAGTGGTTCGGGCCGCCGGAGCGTAATACCCTACGTCCACTGTGTGTTGTATTGCCTTCCCACGAGAGTGAGAAGGTGCGAGAGTTTCAGCCTGTCTGGATTGCGGAGATTGTCCTGTGCACTGCGGGCACCTCCCTTTTATATCTCAAGGGGGCGCGTACACGGCTGTTGGATCCCCGACAGGTGGGCCCAACAATGCGATATAAAATAACGAGGTGTTCACACATTATGGCGTTGCAGGCGAAGGAGATCTCTCTCTTGGATTCGCTCGCCTGCTCCCGGAGCCCTCCGTCCATCATGTCTTGGCGCTGTCTTGTCGAGACGGAGCGCGACGCAGCTAGTAGCATCGCCTGTTATGTAGCTGAGCGGCTGTGTAGGGAGCGGCGTAGGCGGCATGATGGAAAAGTGCCGGGCCGTCGTATCCATTTAATGCGGCAGACGGGCTCTGCGCGGGCGCGGCTCAGGCGGCTCCACTGTGCTCCTTGGTAATACGCGGCGCGCAGCGGGGCCTGACAAAAGGCTGTCTTGTGTACCGCGGTGGCAGAGCACGCCTTGTCCATCGCATTAAATGCGGTAGGTGGGCGAGGCTTCCCGCGGAAGACTCGCGCACAACCCCACGTCTCCGGGACACGTGGCGGCTCCGGACCCCTACACGGTGAAGGGAGTCCGGACGGGCGCAGGAGGCTCCGGACCCCTCTGGGGGTCCGAGGCCCCGGCGGTCAGCACGGAGCTTCCCTTTGCGTAGACACGTGGCGTCACCGGACCCACCCTCAGGCGGGGAACGGTCCGGGGCCGTTGGCCTGGTGAGGGAAAAACCTGGCCTGTGGGGCCTGGCTACTCCATCTTTCCCGCGCAGCTACGGGTAACTACGCGGGTCCTGTCTTGCTGCAGTAAGAGTGGGTATCCCTATTACAGGGTACCGACAGTTGTCTTGCTCAAGGACACCATCCCAGCCACAACGACCTACTCCTCTCCCACATTCGGATCAGCGCGGTAGAAGTGGCCGAACACCACTTCCGGCTCACCTGTAACTAGGTTTAGAAAGCAACCTGAGTACAAAGGTACTCGTAAGTCTTACGCGAATATATAAACAAGGATCATGCACATGCTCATCAAAAGCTTTAAGGTTAAGTAATTATTGCATAAGCATGAGCTCTCTACACTTCCACCTATCAGAATTAATTAACGTTGCCCAAACCCCCAGATAATTTTAGTTGGTTAAAAGCATAATATGGCATATATAAGATCATGTAAGCAACAAAATCATTACTAACATAATCGAAACTCTATACGAGGAATTTGACGAACCAAGAGCTTACTCATAACCGAGAGCGTGGCAATTCGAATTTATTAAAACCTTGCAAGGGTGTACTACTTTACCCCCACGACGCGAGGACCATGCGGCTCACCCAACTGATCACGTCGGGCAAGGGGGTACTCGTGTCAACCGTTCCCAACGAGGCTCAACCGTTGAGGGTACGCCCAGCTTGCGCGGAGAGTAACCTAGGTCCACCGGGGACACCCCTCTACACAGCCCCTTGGCCACGCATCTGGGACCGGGCCTCAACCATCAAGTCAAAGAAGATAATTGGCTCATCCGTACCATTATTTGGATATGTGGTAGCACGAAAAGGTGCTCAAAGTCGATGGCATCCATGGACGGTCCTTAAACAATTCAAGCAGACTATGCCCAAGTGACTTCTTTCTAGGCCCTACCATTCCGCTCGAATCTCGATACTACCACTCCAACATTACCCCAACGAACCAGTGCAAACAAGGATTATCGGTAAATGTGATACTCCAAGACATTCCTTCTTAGCAAGCGATATGAGTATTCTAAATAGGGCTAAGCATCTAGTCAAGTTAAGTAATTAACTGACTGACAAGTGGCAAGGACATGGATAAAAATTTAAGGAAGGGTAATGCATGAAAGTAGGTATAAGAATGCAATACATACACACTATACATATATATAGCCTAACAATACCCAAGTGAGATAGTTAAACTAAATCAGATTAGATAGGTGCAAGGAATATGCTTAGCTGCTTGCCTTGGTTAACTTCGGGCTCGACCACGAATTGGACTCCGGGTTCAGGCTCAACGGATTCGGTGGGCTCCACGGGTTCGATCTGCGACGGTTCGGTCACTAAAATGCATGAAGTGATGCATATGCATTAGCACGATGCGGTGACATGAAAATGACATGAATGACACGCATGAGATGATGCACCAACATAACACACGCGATGACAACGATCCCCATTGAACATGCGAGCAACGAACTAGTGCGAGAATTAAGAAAAGAACTATTACAACAAGCATAAATCACAAATTAAATTGAACATGTAGAGGACATTACAATAAACTCATGAAAATTGGTTTCGCAGTAAAAGCATTTTCCTAGAATTAACCATAAATATACTAATTTTTAGCCACTCTAAACAAGATAAATTAGAAAAAGTATGCAAACTTAAATAAACAAATCCAAGAAAATTTTCATAGATACTAGGCATGATTACAAAGCTAAGAAAACTAGTTTCACCATTTTATCACTTTTCAGCAAAAAGTTCTACATCAAACCATTTTCAGACAGAGGATAAGAAAACATGCTTAAAACCTTAACAAATATCAGAAAAAAATATGAGCAAGTTGCACCACTGGAAACTACACTTCACAAGGAGTCTAGCAAAATTTGGTTTGGCATTTTTAGATTAATATACAAATAACTAAGCATTAAACTCACTTTTGCAATATAAAACTATAGATAAATCTACAAAAAAATAATATGAAAAACAATATTTTCCTAAGTAGATCTGAGCGATACGAACCCAAAAAAAGAAGTTTCATATTTTTCAGAGCTATACACAAATTTATATGTATTTTGCAATTTTGCAGACATATAAAACATTACAAAACCCTAGCAAAATGCTAGGTCCACCCGGATCTGGCCATCCCAGAGGCCGACAGGTGGGCCCCATGGGCTGTGACCCTCCCGGGCCGGGTCAAGGCAAGGCCAGGGGCCTTGACCCGCGCGGGAGTATGGCAGAACCGCCAAAATTAATCCGTTTTAAGTGCGTTAACCGTCACTGTTGTTGCTAAAATGGTTTACACGCACATCAAACGAAAAAAAATTGATAGTCTGTTGGATAAAATCCTGATAACACCACTGTATTTCGGATCAAAACAACATACCTCACTCGAAGATGAGCCCAGAGATTACAATAACCATAAGTTTTACAACACAAACTTCAATAGTAAAGTTATGATAAACTGGGTTTGAGAATTCAAATATGGTACCTCAGAAATTTGAAAGTAGATAAGTTCTTCAGAGTTTATAAACAGTGGAAAGAAAACGATAACTAGCGTCGATACATGACATCATGATGAAGCCCATACATGACGTCAATCTCACCAAGTATTCCCAAGTTACCTGAAAACAAAGTCAAAAGTAAGACTGAGTATACTAATACTCAGCAAGGATTACCCGACTAAGGGTTTATAACAACCCTTTAACTAAACATGCAAAGCTTGTGAGGGCTCTGGGGTTTCTTTTGCTGAAAAGCAACAAAGAGTAGATCCTTATTTTCAAATTTTAGCTTTCAGATTCTAGTTGAATTAACCAGTCTAGGTAAGCACCTATCTACACAAACATGGTAGAAGATATATTTGCATTCAACCATATTATGAATCATCAATGTTCCACTTCTTACTCTATGTGGCAAAGGGATCAAGCAGTCTCAATTTCCGCGAGAAACAGACGATTCTGAATCGAATTTCCAATCCTTGCAAGGGTAAACCTAACACACACGCTTGGAGTACCGTCGAGTCACTCCCAAGCAACCGTTGGCTTCTCATCCCGATTCGTGGATCAGGGCCACTCTCCCCGACTACAGTGAGCCCGACCCTCTCTGCAGCCATGGTTGTTGCAACATATAATATATAACTTCCTATCTCTACGAGAGAGTGGGGTAAAGTCCACTTGCCAGGCCGACCAGTTACTAGGCTTGCCGCGTACCATATTTACGGCATGTGGCTAGTACTTTCAAACGCCCACCGCTACCACACACTGCGGCCTTATCAAGTTCATCAACACAGACGGACTTCAACTAATCCATCCATGATCCTTATAATGATTGCAGAAGGTAAACAGTCAACTCCTATAAAGCTTGTGAGTGACAGGTAATCACTCGACTTTTACCGGTCCTATTAGGATAGCATCTATTCGAATTCTGTTTCTAGTGTTCAATCAACAGGAATCTAGAATTATGCATCTAAGGTTTTCATTCAACTCTAATAACGTAAATGCACAAGTAAATAATAACCATAAGTTGCATAATTTGAAATAATAGGATTATGCTCCGGGGTTTGCCTTTAGAAGGGTCTATAGAGTTAGTAGATTTTAGTTCTTCCGAATCGGAGTTTGGGACTTCAGTTAATTCCACGATGTTGGTTGGACTTCATGCAATTCATTCTTGGATTCCGGATTCACGTTCAGGTCTTTGTTATATTCCGTAATGTTGACTTGGACTTTAGAAATATCCTCGTCTGGTTCCTGGATGAGTTCGTATATTCTGTCGTCTAGCGATATTATTTCTATATGCAATGCAGTACTCGAAATTAATGAAGTGCTTAAGTATAGATTTCCTTCACTAAAAGTTGTTATCCAATAAAGTAAATATTTAAGACCAAGCTTAAAAGTGTTACTTTACTGGGCAATCGTTTATAGAATAAAAGTAAACACAAGGAAATTACATAAAATAACAAGACTAGCTACACTAAGTAGCATGGTTTAAAATCAAAAGAAGAGAAGGGTAATCCTATTCAGGAACATGGGATGGGTTGAATTCAAATTTAGAATTTGAATACAAAAGAAAATTCACAACTAGGGTTCAAACATTAAACATCAACTCAAAGTTAAAAAGGAAAGACCATGTCTATGAATCAAGCCCAAATATGGAATTTATTCTAACACAAACAACACTAGCATGAATTAACCTTCAAATTCAAGAATAAATCCAAAACTCAAGCTAAACAATGCAAAAATTCTTCCAAAAATTATCATAAACTACTTGTGATTAATAGAGCCCATGGTAAAAAAAATGGACCCTAAGAAATTAACACAAACAAGCTTTAATAAAATAAACAAGAGCTTATGCTAGAATAAACAAATACATGAAATAATAGGCAAAAGTCAAGTATTTGGGCCACAAATTTCACATAAGGCTATTCATGGCAAAAGGATGCTAATTTCCAAAAAGTAAGCATAACAAAGCTATGGTTGAAAAGATATAAATAAATTACTCATTTGTTAACAAATAAATTAGAGCACACAATACAAGGTTTCATACAAATTTTAGTAGCCAAAGTTATAGAGCTAGTTGAGAGGAACACAACAAAATTAATTTGGTATTTTTCAGTTTTTTCTACATTTTCTAGGATTTTTCAAAGTTTACAAGCAAAACATAAAAAAGGGGCTGGACTTTTTGCAGAAAGGACCCTAGAAGTTTTTAAAACATTGCAATCGGGTCCCTATGGCCATGGCCGGCGTGGGGAGCTCGGCTCCGGCCAAATTCCGGTGAGGGAGGGCCATGAGAGCAAGAGGAGGCTTGGGGGAAACGGTGAGGGGAGTCGTGCGCACCTTTTGGTGGCTTGGGTAGGGTGCGGGATGACCTGTGGTGGCGGTGCCACGGGGACAGGCGGGTCGCGGCGGCGCTCTGCCATGGCGGCGTCGTTCCGGCGAGAGGTAGAGGGGGCAGCTGGGGTGAAAAGTTTCACTGGAAGGAGGTGAAGCTAGTGAGTTGCTCGATTTGGGTAGAGATGGGGTGGAGGGCGTGATCCCGCGGCGAGCTCGAGCTCGCCGGCGGCAATGGCGGGCAGAGCAGTTTGGCGTGCGTGAAGGGAGGGGGTTCTGCCCCTTTTATAGGCTAGGAGGGAAGGGGATAATGAAAGGACCTTAAGATGCCTAGAGGGGGGGTGAATAAGCAGTCTGCAACTCAAAAACACTTAAAAACCTGTCAGACGCAGACTTAGTCCGGATACTCTGGGTATAAGCCCGGATACTCCGGGTTTTGTGGTCCGGAGTATCCGGAGCTATAACCAGAGTCTCCGGGTATGAACAAACTAAAAAGAAACTGCAGGAATCTATGTATGAAAAGTAGATCGAGCTAAAGTACGAGTACCAGGGGTTCCATAAGGTTGATATCCAACAAACAAAACTCACTAGAAACTCGTGAGTGAGTAGATCGAGTTCAAACCCTAGAAAAGAAGTCTCACAAGCAAATAGCAATGAAATCAAGTAAATTAACACGAAAAGACAAGGATTTGTTTCCCAAAGTTCACACCCGAAGGTGCTACATCTCCGTTGAGGAAGGATTCGAGAGACGGTGCTCAAGAACCCCTATGCTCCTCTCCCAAGGGCGAGATCACCTTTCAAGCCCAAGGTCACTTACTATGGATTCCTCGGCGAGGAATGGAGCTTACAAACTTCTTGTGCAGCTCACAACCTTGATTGAGCAGTCACAAGCACACCTAGCCGTCTAGGAGCACAAGACTCCAAGAGTAACAAACTTGAATCCACGGGCTAGACCAAAACCAAGTGCTCAAGAGGGTGTAAGCATCTAGGCCCTCAAGGTATGTTTCGGTGATTAATGACAACCATTATTGTGACTAATGAGTTTGTGCAGCTTAATAGATCATTATCGCTCATTTGGTCATATGTCAAAAGAGGCCCCTCAATTTCATTATTCAAAAAGGTGATCTCGGTATTCAACTCAATTATATGGCAAGACTAAGGATCTTTCTAGTCCTAAGTGTCATAAGGTTGAGAAGGACACTTAGGTTAGTATAGGTTTTATAGTTTTGTAGTGATCGCACTATTAAGAGGGGTCAAGGCTAAGTAACTTGAGCATGGACATGGTCATTTGAAAATGGATGCACACTATGGTCACTCAGGTTTCTAGAAGTTCAAATAAGTGGTTCTCAACTTATATCTCAAGAATATTTGGATTTCATTCAAGACTCAAATTAGAAAAGGCAAAATCAGAAAAAGTCTTTAACACCGGTTTAACCGACGACCTCTATTTTCTATACATCGGTTAAACGAAGTCAGCAGAGTCTGGACAAGTCAATACACCGGTTAAACCGACGTGTTTGAATTTAACGTCGGTGCATTAGTCCAGAGTTGGTTTTTCCAGGGTATTTCAAGTTCTATACACCGGTTAAACCGACGATGTTTGAAATGGGACGTCGGTGCAATTGACCAGTGAGATGGTTTTTCCAAGGACTTCAGAAGTTGTACTCACCGGTTAAACCGACGATAGGTTTGAGTTAACGTCGGTGCAGTTGTCCAGAGACTTGGTTTTTCAGTTGATCAGTGGACAACTACACTCACCGGTTAAACCGATGATACGTCGGTCAATCTGCCCAAGTTGTAACGGCTAGTTTTCAGAAGGGGCAGTTTACATTCATCGGTTAAACCGATGATGACTATTGGAGGTACGTCGGATTAACCGGCGCTACGTAGTTTTCTGGCAGCTTTTCTCCAACGGCTCTATTCGTGTGAGCTGCCTATATATACCCCTCCAATGGGTCATTTTGCTACTCTTGACACCAGGCAACATCCATACACTCAATACTATAGTCAAGAGCCACCTTGAGCTTCATCTTTCACATATTTGTTCATTCAATCAATCAAGAAGCAAGATTAAGGACTTGAGTAGAGAGAAGCTTGTGTGCATCCATTCTTGGTGATCGGTTCTTGCTCAAGTGAAGGCCTTAGCTTGTTACTCTTGGTGATTGGCATCACCTAGGCGATCTTGGTGATCGAGGTGTTTTCTCGCGGAGCTTGCCAAGGATTGTGGGAGCCCGGAGAAGAAGATTGTACGTGGCTTGATCTCCACCACGCCGGGATGGTGAACGGAGACTCTTAGTGAGCGCCCTCGTCTTGGTGACTTGGGAGGTGACAAGACTCTTTGTGAGTGTCACAACGTGGATTAGGGGTGTGTGCCAACACATCGATACCACGGGAAAAATCCGGTTGTCTCTTGTCCACTCTCTTTATTCAAGCATTTTCTTTCATGCAATTTATTCATGAGCTTGACTTAGAGATCATAACTTAGCTCTACCTTGCTAGGCTTTACTTCTCTTTTTATCTCTCTTAGCTTGTGTAAGTAGCTTAGTTATCCGGTTGGTGAATTGGTGCCTTACTAGCATTGTATAGGTTAAGGTTGCTTTACTTTGTTTTAGAAATTGAAAAAGGCCCAATTCACCCCCCCTCTTGGTCCATCGATCCTTACAGAGGGAGTATTTATACCCCTTGATCCAAAAATAGCCGTTGGGCGAATAGTTACCCGGATACTCTGGGTATATACCCGAAGACTCCGGGAAACCCTAATTTTTCAGCCCGTGAACAGCACCCGGACACTCCGGGCAAAGGGGTCCGGAGTATCCGGCCCTATACCCGGAGTATCCGGGTTAGGCAGGATGAAAGCTCATGTTTTGCTCTTTTGAGTGTATTTTGTGGCTCACACGTGTTTGTCTAGGTTCTCTTGAGCACAAGATTTAAATCGAAACCCTTGAATCAAGTCCCTCTTGATAGTATAGCGTCCATATACTCAAATTTCAAATATAAAATCTAATATCATGAGTACATTTAAACACCGCATTTTCATTTCCTTTTTGGGGGGGGCATACGTCATCACTTGATTCACCTATACATATTCATCACCTACACACATGCTCAATTACATAATTAAATATACATGTGTTTCGCCATTATTCACCAAAACCCACTTAGGGGCCTAGATCACTTTCAATCTCCCCCTTTTTGGTGATTGATGACAACCCACATGTAGCTCATTTGATTACCATGAAACAATAAACATCTAGCATATAAGAGCTCCCCCTTAATGTATGCCATGAACTTTGAATTTCAATTTTGACTTGACATGTCAACAATTGGCATATATCAAGAGAACCACAAAAAACCCTTATATGTTTAACAGTGGGGTGAACAGGTGCGTGCAAAAATATGAGTGATGCATATGACATGTTATTCACTCAACAAAACTGTGTTTTGGCAGCAGGACCCGGATACTCCGGGTAGGAGCCCGGAGACTCCGGACAGGGAATCTGGAGAATCCGGCCTTGGACCCGGAGAATCCGGACCCCTGTGCACAGAACACAGAAAAACAGCAGTCAATAGCTCAAATATGTCACATACTAGCAGAATTTCCTTAGAACATAGACAAATACGACAACTAAGCATAAAGTAGCACACATTACAAATGTTCTCACATCACATAGTCCTTACAAAGATTAAAGGAGTTCGAAACGAAATGGAAACATAAGTTCGATACAAGTCGATACATGCCCAAATGAGTACATAAATGATGCCTTCACTCCCCCTTTGTCATCAAGTGCCAAAAAGGGAATGAAAAGTAGCATGAAGTCCATCTACTGATCATCTTCATCTTGGGCGACGTCCTCGGAGGTGTCCTCATCTCCAGCTGAGTCGGGGTGCTCGCGGTGGTCGAGGGGCGCGTCTTCCTCAGTCTCCTCTTCCTCATAAAAGATCTCTTGGCCACTTGGAGGAGCACCATGAGAGGAAGTAGAAGCACAGCGACGAGGAGAACGGGCTTGGCGACGTGCACGAGGAAGTGGAGTATGAGCAGCAGCAACAGCAGCCTCATCGGCGGCATCCCACTCAGCAAATAGATCATCGAAGGCCGGGAGCTCGCGGTGCGAATCCAAAGGAAGCCCCATGTGACCCCGAATCTCATTGATCGACCTTGCGTTCTCATGAACATCTTGTGTAATGTTCCTGCACATCCCAAACAAGCTGCGGAGGGCCCTCTTCACAAATGAGTCATGATGACGGTGACGGGACGATGAAGAGGCAACCAAAGAGGTTGGAATAGGATCAAATCTTGGGTTTCTTGTTGCACCGGCATGAGATGGAGGAAGAGGTGGTGCATCACCAGAGTGGGCACGCATGTTAAGAGTTCATGCTTGATTGTCTTTGGAAATGTGACCTTTGTCACCCTCTCAATCATGTACATGATGTATGGTGCAGCAGGAAGTGACTTCTTGGCCTCAATCATAGTCCTTCTTAGCTCATTCCAAATGAAGTCCATGATGCAAAAATGTTTTCCACTGGGCAAATCACGGGCAAGAAGGTTTACTGCATAGTATCTAAGTGCCGCGGAATCACCATCCTTTGCATCAATGGTGGTTCTAAAGAATTGATTCATTGCATAGTATACTGGTAGGAGATAGTTTTCCTTTCCTTCCTGAGCGCAAATAGGATTGAAGAACAAGGTAGGTACTTGATATGGCTTGAGTTGTTCCTCAACATGAATGGGATCTCTTTTCTCATCCTCAGTGCCAAGTCCAAGTATCCTAGAGAAGGTCATGTAATCTACTCCATATTTGACTCCCACGGTGGATCAATAAAAAGCAATCTCCCTTTCATCATAGTACAAGGAAGAGTGAAATTGACCTAGGATCTCCTCATTCCAATCATAGAGAGAGCCCATGATATCATAAAGACCCATCTCCTTGCACTTGTTCATAGCCTCATTAAAGAATGGATCCTTCATATCTTCATAATATTTCCAATCCACGTACTTGCATGGGACAATGGGAGCATGAGACTTGCGCATCACCACTGAGGAATAGAAGTCTTCATGGAGTTTACACCAAAAACGCCTCTCAAGACCTTCACTCTTGTCATATTTGTAGAGTTTCTCCTTGCGTGCCTCCCTAAGTGCCACATCTTGCTTGTAGTAATTTCTTTCCATCTCAACCGCAAAGCCAGGAACAATTCCAGGTCGATGAAGCCTTGGAATGCTTGGATAGTTGCACTACTCAGAAGAGTATTCAACTTGCAAGCGAGGAGGGGTTCGAGGACAAATGTCATGAGCAATACCCTTGCTTGTTGGAGTCGGACGGGATGGAGGAGCCGCAGGTTGGCTTTGCATAATGTAAGGAGCTTTCCTTGGCTCCTTTCTTGAACTGCTGCCTGTGGGTTCCTTGCTCGCGCGATGTTGTGGACGCAGCTCCCTTGTAGGGTTTGGAGGGGCATCCTCCCTTTGAGCGCGAGGATCATGACGCCGCTTTTGCCTTCTTTGTTCCGCATCCTCCAAAGACTCACCAGCACGTGGCCTCACCATGCCTAAAGAATAGATAAGTAAGATCAAGACCAAGCTGGAAAGGATTGGGAGGAAGAAGATGTGCCTGTGGTGATCCAGTCTGGAGACTCCGGGTATATCCCCGGAAACTCCGGCCCAGAGGGTCCGGAGTATCCGGGTGTATATCCGGAGTATCCGGACTCGAGCACCTGAAACCCTAGGTTACAAAAAATATAAGGATTTTGCCATGGGATTTGCGTGAAACTTGAGCCAAAGGGTTCCTACACATGCTAGGAAGAGATGCCCTAAAGATCTTCAAAGAAACCTACGGCATTGGGAGATCGGGCGATCCGAAGTTCAAAATACCTTTGAGACCGTTGAGAGAGCGGGAACTTCAAATCCAAAGCCTCCAGTTTCTGGAGGGGTGGAGAGCCTTCCTTCAAGGATTGACGAGTTCTTGATGGTTGGATGGTTGAAATCGCCACTAGGGCGTGAGATGAGGTGAGGGGAAGAGAGGAGGCGGCGTCGGCAGTGAAAAAGACTTGAAGAACGGTTTACCCCCGACCCCCAACGGTATATATAGGAAAAATTAATTATCCGGAGTATCCGGCCTCTGGGCCGGAGAATCCGGACCGTCCGGAGACTCCGGGTCTGAGGCCGGAGACTCCGGCTCCCCCTCAAACTGAGCAGAAAAAGGCTCAAAAAGAACTTGATCTAGATGGATTTGGTATAGATAGATTTTGAAGATCTAAAAGTGTGAGAGAAATTACTCGGCTCAAGATCAGCCAACAATCAATCAAGGAGAACAATAATCTCAAGTGAGTAAAGTGAAGAACCAAACTTTTCATAAAACAAAAGTCACACATTTTTGAAAGTTTTCAAGATCTTTTCATTTTGAGAACCACTTAATCTATGATCACTCAAGTGTATGCAGTAATTCAAGTTAGGCTACGAGAATCCAAAATGTTTAGTTCACTTCTCAAAGTACAAAACCTTGACTCATCTAGAGGTTTAGTAAAGATATCGGCAAGTTGCCCATCGGTGCTTACATGTTGTAAAGCAATATCTCCCTTAGCCTCATGATCCCTTAAGAAGTGATGACGAAAATCTATGTGCTTTGTTCGGGAGTGTTGTACCGGGTTGTTTGCTAACTTGATTGCACTCTCATTGTTACAAAATAGAGGAATTGCATCAAATGACAACCAAAGTCACTCAACGTTTGTCTCATCCACAAGAGTTGTGCACAACACGCACCGGTGGCGACATACTCAGCCTCCGCCGTGGACAAGGCAACCAAATTTTGCTTCTTAGAGCTCCAAGCTACTAAGGACCGGCCAAGGAATTGACAAGTCCTTGTAGTGCTCTTTCGATCCACTTTGCAACTGGCATAATCCGAATTGGAATAGCCAAGTAAGTCGAAAGATGAGCCCTTGGGATACCATAAACCAATGTTAGGAGTGAAGACCAAATATCTTAGGATTCTCTTAACCGCCATCAAATGACATTCTTTCGGATTAGCTTGAAATCTTCCACACATGCACACACTAAGCATAATATCGGGCCTAGATGCACAAAGGTAAAGAAGGAATCCAATCATAGAGCGATATACCTTTTGATCCACGGCCTTGCCATCTTCATTGAGATCGAGATGCCCATTGGTTGGCATGGGAGTTTTGATGGGCTTGGCATTTTCCATGTCAAACTTCTTGAGCATATTCTTGATGTACTTGGTTTGACTAATGAAAGTGCCATCTTTGAGTTGCTTGATTTGAAATCCGAGGAAAAAGGTCAACTCACCCATCATAGACATCTTCAATCTCTTTGTCATAATCCTACTAAAGTCATCGCACCAAGTTTGTTAGTAGAGCCAAATATAATGTCATCGACATATATTTGGCACACAAAGATTTCTCTATCAACTTTGCGAGTGAAAAGAGTAGGATCGGTTTTGCCTATTTCAAAGCCTTTCCTTAAGAGAAAGTCCTTAATGCATTCATACCATGCTCTAGGGGCTTGCTTGAGCCCATAGAGCACCTTATGGAGCAAATAGATGTGGTTTGGGAATTTGGGATCTTCAAAACCCGATGGTTGCTCAACATAAACTAACTCGGAGATTGGTCCATTAAGGAAAGTACTCTTCACGTCCATTTGATATAGCTTGAAATCATGGTGAGTAGCAAAGGCAAGCAAGATACGAATTGACTCAAGCCTAGCTACGGGAGCATAAGTCTCACCAAAATCCAAACCTTCGATTTGTGTGTAGCCTTGAGTAACCAACCTAGCTTTGTTTCTTGTTACCACGCCATGTTCATCTTGTTTATTTCGAAAGACCCACTTGGTTCCATTGATATTTTGCTTGGGCCTTTCTACTAAGGACCGGACTTCATTCCGAGTGAAGTTGTTCAATTCTTCTTGCATAGCCATCACCCAATCTGGATCATCCAATGCTTCATCTACCTAAAGAGGTTCCAAAGAAGAAACAAACGAGTAATGCACACAAAACATAGCCAAACGAGATCAAGTGGTTACCCCTTTACTTATGCTTACAAGAATATTATCCACAGGATGATCCTTTTGGATTATGTGATGAACTCTTGGATGTGGAATGGAGGATTGATGTTGGATTGGTTCGGCTTCTCTATCATCTTGAGATTTATCTTGTTGTTGAGTTGTTGTTTCAACTTGAGTGAACCGGATACTCCGATCTGGAGTCCGGATACTCCGGTCATTATGTCCGGAGTCTCCGGCTTCATATCCGGAGTTTCCGGGTTTTGCAGCGGATGTAGAGGTAGATGGCCCTTGAAACATCAACTCATCATCATTATCATTGTCCACTTGTTCTTGAGGCTTTATTTCACCAATCGCTGACTTCTTGATGGCTTGACTTGATGATTCTTCCATTCCTACAACATTATCAACTTGCTCCCCTTGAGAGCCATTAGATTCATCAAATGTCACGTCACACGCTATTTCAACACAACCGGAGGTTTTGTTGAAAACATGATAGCCATGAGCATTTGAGGCATAACCAAGAAGAAATCCTTCATCAACTGTAGGTGCAAACTAGAGTTCTTGGGATTCTATTTAGAATGAAACACTTACTTCCAAAGACTCTAAAGTAAGACACGTTAGGCTTTTTACCAAGTAGAAGCTCGTATGCCGTCTTGTTCAAGATCTTGTGAAGATATAGGCGGTTGATTGCATGACATGCCATGTTGATTGCTTCTGCCCAAAATTGATCCGAGATCTTGTACTCATCAAGCATTGTTCTTGCGGCCTCAATGAGAGTTCTATTTTTCCTCTCAATAATTCCATTTTGTTGAGGGTGTATGGAACTGAGAACTCATGACACATGCCCCTCTTCATCTAGAAACTCTTCTACGTTAGTGTTCTTGAATTCGGTACCGTGTCACTTCTCACTTTCTTGATCTTAGTCTCAAATTCATTTTGAGCTCTTTTTGCAAACTTCTTGGCGATCTCTTGCACTACACTTTTGTCATGCAAAAAGAATACCCAAGTGAATGAGAATAATCATCAACAATGACAAGACCATATTTGTTACCACCAATGCTAATGAACCCCACCGGGCCAAAGAGATCCATATGTAGAAGTTCAAATGGCTTGATGGTGGTGACGATGCTCATCCCAACATGAGCTAGTCGGCGATGCCATAACCAAACCAAGCTAGACTTTGCTATCAAGCAAGCGTCAAGTTGAGCCTTCTCTTTAGAGAAGTCCACAAGATAGAGCTTTCCCTTGAGCACCCCTTTGAAAGCAACAGAGTCATCGCTTCTTCTAATGACGGTCACACCCTCGTTAGTGAACAAACAATTGAAGCCCCGAATCACAAAGTTGTGAGATGGACAACAATTATAACCAAGTGACTCAACTAAAGAACTTTTGAGAGAGTGAACTTTGAGTTTAGATTAATGTTACCGGTAACCAAGTACTCTTCCCTTTTGATTTCCCGCAAAGGTAATGAAATGATCTCCACTTGATGCGGTTATTGTTTCGAACATACTCCTTTCTCCGGTCATATGATTTGTACATCCACTATCAATCACCCAGTTGATCCACCGGAGGAGTATCCCTACAAACAAAGTTACTCTTTCTTTTATGTACCCAACAATACTTGGGTCCTTTAATGTTAGTCACAAGAACTTTGGGCACCCATACATGGCTTTTCACTTTTGTGTTCCATGTACGGTGTCCTACAAACTTGGCAACCACTTTTACCACGGTGGTTCCTTGTCAATACATAATCGGCATAAAAGGATACATGAGATGATTCTTGCGCCTTGATCTTGGTTGGGTTAGAGGCCTTGAACTTATCTTCTTTGAATGAGGATGAAACAATCTTAGCACCCTCATCACATGTTGTGCCTCTCTTGATGAATTTGACATGACCACTTTCTTGAATCACATCATTTGTCTTGTGAATGGGAGTGGTCATGTTCACTAGACCTCCTTGAGCACCCAAGGCAGTCTTGTTCTTGTTCTTGATGAATGGAATGGCATGTGGAGTAACCTTGCCCATTCATACCAAGTCCCTTACATTTTCAAACCCAAACTTGCTCATGTATTTTGACCCCAAATCCCTTGGTGTGTTTCTCAAACTCACCTACCCTTGTTGAGGGATTTTTCTTTGGGACTTGAGTATGTGATGGAGCCTCTTCTTGCAACAAATGAGTAAGTCTAGAGATTTCTTTCTTTATTGCATTCATCTCAATATGGTTAGTAGCACAAGTTTGAATACAGATGTTATAGCACCGTGCACAACCATTACTTGTCGAAGGACTAGATGGATTAGATGCCTCTCTAGTCTTAGAATTAATTTCCCAAAAAGTATTAAATTGAACTTCAAGTGCCGTGTGATTAGCTTATAAGCTTATCATGCTCTCTTGAAGTTTCTCATTATCCTTTCTTAGGAAAGTGTTAGTGTCATTGACAAAGAAAAATTTTCTAGTCAAATCATCCACTTTTTCTTTTTCACTAGAGAGTGACTCTTTCAACTCAAGAAGAGTGCCATCCTTGACTTTGATTGAGTTCACAAGCATCTTGTTTCCTCCCTTTCATTGGCGAGGTCCTTTCAAGAGCCTTGAATTTTTCTCTCTCAAGTCTAAGCAATTCTTCTTGTGTTTCAAGAGTCTCATCCGCTTCATCTAGTTTCATAACTAATTTCATCATTTTAGTTGCGGCCCCTTTACCATATTTCTGACTAGTTTAACAACTTCTACTTCATTATCCATGTCATCGTCCGATGAGTTTGGAGATATTACCTTGGAGTTTTTAGCCATGAAGCACATGATAGGATCTTCATCCTCATCGTCGGTGAGATCTTCAAACAAGCTTCTAGGATGTGGAGATGATGCCTTGAAAGCCATGGTTGCAACATCTTCTTTCTCGGACTCACTTTCTTGTTGTGAATCCCATTCTTGACCAAGATGAGCTTCTCCGGCTTGTTCTTGTATCATGATCTATCTCTCTTGGATGTGCTTCTTTGGGTGTCTTTATTCTTTTCTTCTCTTTGGGCAATCGGCAATGAAATGCCCAACTTTGTTACACCCAAAGCACGGCCTATTAGATCTTTTTCTTGGCTCATACTTCTTGTTCTTCCCAAAGTTTCTAAGTTGTTTTTCTTCAATACTCTTGTGAAGTTCTTGAAAAGAAGGTCATTTGCTCATCATCAAGCTCGTTATCATCATCACTACTAGTGCCTTCATTTTTTGAGGATTGGTTTGCCTTTCTTTGCCTTTTGACTTAGCTTGAAGTACAACCCAATTCTTGGCTGCTTGTTCTTGAAGCTCGGCTAGATCTTGGTTAATCTTGACTCTCTTCATTGATCATGGTGAGCCTCAATTCTTCCAATGACATTCTCGGCAGTGAAGTGCTTGAATCCTCTTTCGGCTCTAACCAAGCTAGGTAGAGAGAACATCCCTAGCCATATACACGGTCAAGAGCTTGTCCACGATCTCAGGTCACCCCACTTGTCACCACCAAGATTGATTTGATTTGTGATCTTCTTCAGCGGTATATATCTCTTTCACACATTTATCCTTCTTCATGGAGAATAAGCTCAATTCATCTTCCAAAGTTTTGATTCTTGATTCACGTACTTTTCTTGACCCTTGATGGTTCACTAGGAGAGTGTCCCAAGCCTCCTTGGCGGTTTGTGCATCTTCTATCTTATTAAATTCTTCGGGGCTCACGGATGTGTGAAGCATGTTCAATGCTTGAAAATTTGTTGAGCACATATGA